>NC_056743.1:1507722368-1507892357 GCF_019279795.1 Protopterus annectens
TCTCATTTTGAGTAAATTTGGCAGATTTCCTTGGATTACTTAATTTGAAATTTTTAAGTCTTTCGCTTTGTCTTTGCTCTGTTTCAAATAATTGTGAAGCCATATAATTCCACTTTTACATAAAGCTTTTGACTCAGCTAGGGCTCTTTGATCATCTAAATGTGTGGTTGACTAGCTTTAACTGAGTGTAAATTCACACACACACATGCACACACACACACGCACTTGGCAGTTGATAACCACAGAAAGGGTAACTTTTTGTTGGTTATACTTCCATTTTAAATGCTTAGGTTCTTCAAAATAAAACTTACAGCTTTGTCACTTGGCTTAAAGAAGGTATCATTTTGATCAGAGTTAACTTTCATATAATTTTTTTTTTTTTTTTTTTTTTTTGCCAACTACTGATGTTCCTCATCTTTCATTGTTGTAGTCCTAACTGATGGGATTTCCTGCCATGGAAGCCCTTAACTGGCCTGACTACCAGAAAATTTCCTCCCTCTCCAGTAGCTGACAAATGTCCTGACTGATGTCGGGACGTCTGGGTATAAAGGGAGTTGACTGTTAGCATAACCTCAGTTCTTTCTGCCGTTGGAGCCCAAAGCATAGGTGACAGTCCACAACAGAGAAAGAAGACATCTAATGCAAAATACCCAGGAGCTTTTCATATGTTTCTTGACTAATTTCAGAGAAAGTTGGTAATTGTCTCCACTGTGGCAAGCAGATACAACACCATGATTTTCACTCTTTTGTGTAGCTTGTTTAGGCCCAGAACACAACGTACCTACCTGTTGGTTTTGTGCTTACTTTAACAGTAGGATGATCAAGCGTAGGGCTGAGATTCTAGCTAAGCACCTTAGTGAGCCACTAGGGCCTTCTTCTATCATATCATTCTTCAGTCAAGCTGAGGTTGATCTCTCTAGGTATAAGAAGTGTGTGAAGCATAGGGTACAGACTGATGCTCATTCACCGTCCATCCAGGCTTGTTATCGTTGAGGAAGGCAAGATGCTTTTGCACTCCACTCAGAATGAGTTTGTGGTACAGGCCTCAATCAAGACCCGTTCTGAGTTTGATGTGCCCCTGGGTCCCTCTGTGTCTGTACAAGCTGAAGGACTTGGCTTGTTGGTTGGGTCCAAAGCCGCTTTGCAGGTTCTGGCATCTGCCCACCATTTTCCATCTGTCAAAGGGAGACCAGACTCCCCTGTAATCAAGAGATTGCCTCGGTTCATTGTTCTTGGGATGCGGCCACCCATCCATGTCCCGGCCTAACTTTAACGTCGTCCATAGGCTGAAGCCTAAGGCCTCACATAAATAGGCTGATTTCAGCTTGCCCCAGCCAAGGACAGGACCTGGTTAGGCTGGCTGAGAATTTGAGTACTGTAGTTAGATTTACATGCCTTATCTTCCCTGATTCTGTTCCTAAATCATTTTTTGATTTAAAAAAAACAAAACAAAACAAAAAAAAAAACAGTCTTCAAACTTTTTTTATTCAGAGGATGATAATGAGAAATACACTTTTGAGGAAAGTTTGTCTATTGCTTCTTGTGGGGATTCAGACTCTGATGAGAACCTAAACTCAGTTTCACTCCTGACTATCTATCTTTTGGTGAGATCTCGCTCATCCTGAGGGAATACTTCAGTTGGGAAGCTCAGGATTGCTCTCAATCAAAGATGAGGTTAAGGGACTTCATAAGTCTTCCTTGTCATAAACCTCTTATCATTCCGGCAGTCATAGAGGTAGTGAACAATGTCTTTTTGTACTCTTCTTGCAGCAAGACTCCATCTCACCTGCTTCTTAGAAGCCAGACAGATTTTTGAGTTCTGGATTCCCATTAGCACCTTTTTAAAAACCCTGTAGCGGATCCTGAAGTGGTGGCCCAGGGTCCTAATTGAGCCAAAGCTAGCACTTCTAAAAAACCCCAGGCAATGCAAAGAAAGTTTTGCCTTGGACAGTTTTGGAAAGAAAGTTTACACCTCACTACCCTGGCTATGAGGGCCGTAAGCTGCCAATTCCACATGGTCCAGTATCAGGAGACCCTCTTAGACCAGATAAAGCAGAAATTGGTGTGAATGAAAATAAAGCCTTCTCCAAAGAACTGTTAGACCTGTGCAACTCCCAAAGCTGTGTGGCATTCCTTGCACTGTGCCTATGATGCTATGGAAGCATCTAGCAGGGCAACAACTGTAAGATCAGTTATTAGAAGACTTGCCTGGGTGAGGGAGCAGCCCTCCCTGAGCATGTAAATTCAAATCTTTGGTATGTTCCTTTGGATAAAGACTTCTAAGGCTGAAGCAGCACTTAAAAGATGTAGGATCTGGCCAGTCCATGCAGACTGTCAAGGATATTCTTCGGGTTCAACCACCCCACCTCAGCCATAGCTGTCCTACCAAACCATAGTCCTTTCTGGCATTCCAGTCTAAACCAAGACATAGGAAACCTAGAAGGGATAGGAATCAAAGGTACCACCAGCAGCTGAAACCGTAGCTAGCTGACTCTAATAAGCTCATCACCAGGGTCCCAGCAGGGAGCAGTCATGACTCACCAGTGCTCCTGTCTTTCCTCCTCCCTCAAGTCCTCTCCCAACTTCACTACCCCCCCTCCCCTTTCCCAGACTAGGAGGACTAGTGTCCTCCTCAAAAAAAATGGAACACTCATTACCAGGGATCGGTATTTATTAAAGGTCATAAAAAGAGGCTACAAACTGCATTTTAAGCTATCTTTATTTCACTCAGTCTTTCCAGACATTCCAACAAATTAAAAGGCAGAGGCCACAAAACAAATTCAGCTACTGTGTACCCAAGGTTCTGTGGAACCAGTACTCTAAAGATTAGAGGGAAAGGGATTTTTACTTGAGGCTTTTTCTAGCCACAAAAAGTAGAAGATCCCTGGAGAATTATCCTGGATATGTCAAAGCTCAACAGGTTCTTGCAGGTACCAAAATTCAAAATGCTAACCCTTCAAAATCTGTTGCCCATGATCTCCTCCAATGCCTACGTGGTTAACGTAGATCTAAGAGATGCATATCTCCACATTCTCAAAGAAAAATCACAGGAGGCTATTGCACTTCAGAGCAAATGCAAAGCATTGTAATTTTTGTGCTCTGCCTTTTGGCTTGTCTACTGCACCCAGGGTACTCACAAAATGTCTGCTTCCAATGATAGCCTTCTCCAAGTCAAAATACATTCATATTTATCCCTGCCTGGATGACTGCCTCATTCAAGCAACAAATCTAAAAAAAAAACTCAATTTGCTATACACCCAAGAAACCTTCACCATCCTGGGGTTCACCATCAATATCCAAAAGTCTTCAGACCATCCCTGACAAACAGGATTGTTTCTGGTGGCTTTGTTGGACTCCTGTTTTCAAAAGGTTTTCCTTCCTCCAGGGAAAATAACCTTTTTAGCACAATATTTCTAAAAGATTCTTCACAGGAACCACCTCACTGCCATGATGTTACTCGGAGCTTTGGTATACATGGCCTCATTCTCCCCATTGCGTGACTTGCATCAAGAAGCTGCAGTGGTACATCAGAAATGTGTGGTTTCAGCATTCCCAACCCCTCAGTTTCAGGGTGAAACTTCTCCCTTGTCTCAAGAAAAAGTTTGGCTGGGGGGTCCAAGCCTGGTCTCACAGTGTGGGCTTCCCCTTCAGGATAATTCCTTAAAACCAAACATTGACCACAACTCCCTCAGACATAGCATGGGGGACTCACTACAACAGCTTACAGACACAGGGCAGATGGGGCACCCAGTTCAAAAACAAACCCATCAACCAAAAAGAACTTTTGATAGTCCAGAAAGATCTAATTGCATTCAAAGACCAGTGGAAACCAGGTGTACTCCTAGTAAAGACAGACAGCACAGTTATGCAGTACATAAGTAAGCCACGAGGGGCAATGACTCATTACCCTCTTTGACACCTAGCCATGAGTCTTTGGGAAACTGCAAACAACCTAGATCTGCACGTCATGGCTCAGTATGTACCAGGAGAAAGAAGTCATTTGACGGATCTCCTAAGCAGGGGTCTGTCAGATCCTCATGAGGGGAATTTGCATCGGGAAGTTTTTCTCAGCATAGCCAGAGAATGCGGTGTGCCAGAGATGGACATTTGTCACAAAAGAAAACTCACTTGAGTGCTCAAGGGCCAAAACCAAGTTGACCTGGAGAACAGATGCCTTCTTCTTCACTTGAGACAGGTGTGTTCCTCTCTGTTTTTCCTCCAATGTCCATACTCCCCAGGGTATTACTGAAAATAAGGGAGGAAGGGCCAAGGGTCATTCTTATAGCTCTGATTGGCCAAGGCAGCACTGTAATATTCAGTCTGAGCAAGAAGGAGCCATGGCTGTTGCACCAACAAGTGAACTTTTTGACACAGATCAAGGGTACCCGCAATACACCCCAACCCGAACACACTCAAGTTGACAGCTTGGGTGGTATTTTTATCCCCTGGATGGTGACATCACCTGACAAGACGGTTTCTGAACATTCTGAAAGAAACCAGGAAATCTAGTGCACGAAAATCTTACTGTGACAAATGGAGATTTACTGTATGCTGTAGACAAAAGGGACAGAACCCTCTTCACTGTCAGGTTCCTGTGAAACGGTTCCTGAGAGGTATTATTCACATTGGAGCTCCAGGAAGATAAAAGTGGAATGTTGGGGGCAAACATGAGAGCTGTGGAAAGAGTGCCAACAGCAGAGCAAGGAAAGGGTTCTACTCCAGACTATTCCTAGTTCCAAGAAAGGAAAAAGTTGGAGACCAATTCTCGACCTGTCCACCTTAAATACATACATCATTGTCCCAAAATTCAAAATGCTGACCTACAGCAACTTCTTCCCATGCTGGGCAAGGAGTCTTGGCTGGTAACTCTAGATCTCAGGAGGCATAACTGCACGTCCCATTCGACCAATCTGCAGAAGATACCTCAGATTTCTTGCAGGATCAGAGCACTATCAATTCTCAGCATTGCCCTTTGGCTATCTACTGCGCCCAGAGTATTCACAAAATGCCTGGCATCAGTAATCGCCCAGTGCAAATTTACCCACACCTGGGCGACTGCCTGCTACAAGGGGACAACAAAAGCAAGCTGACAACAGATTTACAAAGGGTCATTTACTTGCTACAAGCACTGGGATACACAGTCAATTTACAAAAGTCAAGGCTGATACCATCCCAAACAAGGACATTCTTGGGCGCGGAATTGGACACAGTAAAACAAATGGCATTCCTGACTACAGAAAAACAAAAGAACTCCCTCTTTACTTCTTGGCACTAACAAAACTGAACAAGTTAACAGCAAGAAAAGTACTGCAGGCCTTGGGCTTCATGGCATCATGCATAATCTTGGTCCCATTTGCCAGACTACATATGAGAAAACTACAGTGGTACCTAAAGAATTTATGGTCCCAACACAGACACAGCCTAGAAACAGAAATCCCACTAATTCCATGCTTAAAGCAGGAGTTCCTATGGTGGGCTCAGACATGTCAGTCAAACCCAGGCCTACCCTTTCGCAGATGTCAAGCAAGCCAGACCATCACAGCAGACGCTTCAGACCTAGGATGGGGGGCCCACATGCTGGACAAATGCGTGCAAGGATTGTGGACACAGGATCAACTTCACCTGCACATCAACCTAAAAGAAATGCTGGCAGTAAAACTGGCAATCCAAAAGTTCAAACCATTTCTCCAAGAGGGCCAGTTGATGATAAGGACAGACAACACCACAGTCATGTGGTACATCAACAAACAGGGAGGCACTCATTCATACCCCCTGTGCAGAATGACTTTGGAGCTGTGGACCCTGGCACTCAGCTACAACATCCAGTTACAGGCAATATTTGTATCGGGAAAAGAAAATACTCTAGCAGACATATTAAGCAGAACCACATCGGATGTCCATGAATGGAAGCTGCACACGGACATCTTCAAGACCATCTCAAATAAATGGGGAATGCCTCAGATAGATCTATTCGCATCACCTCTCAATCACCAGCTCAAAAAGTTCTGCACAAGGACATTCCACCCACTAGCATGGAAAGTGGATTCGCTCTCCTTCAGCTGGAAAGGCCTAACAGCATATGCATTCCCACCTCTTCCCTTGATACACAAAGTACTACTAAAAATCAAGGAAGACCGTCCAAGGATAATCCTGATAGCTCAAACTGGCCAAGACAACACTGGTACCCACTGCTGAGGAGCATGTCACCGAACAATATGTAGCCAATACCCCTGATGACTTTGATGTTAACTCAGAACAACTACAGCATCATACATCCAAACCTAAAACGTTGCAACTGACTGCATGGAACATCACATAGCAGCAGCTAATCCAGAACTTTCCCAAAGAGTTAAAGACATTATTCTTGAAGCACGCAGACCTTCAACAAGAAGGAACTATGCTGGAAAATGGAAAAGGTTTGTCATTTGGAGTACGGAAAGAGGAAAAGATGTGTCAAACATAGATATGCCTAACATTCTGGAGTATCTGGCGAACTTCTTCATTCAGGCCTGTCCTACTCCTCCATCAAGATACATGCATCAGCTATTTCAGCAGAATACAGCTTTGATCCACCTGTTTTTTTGCACCCTTTGCTCAGGCAGTTCCTCAGAGGAATCAAGAATGTAAAACCTCCAAGGAAACCACCATTACCAGCTTGGGACTTAAACTTTGTGCTAGAAAAGTTGACACTATCACCCTTTGAACCAGCAGCAACAGCAGACCTACAACACCTGTCATGGAAAACTGCTTTCCTACTGGCAATTACTTCAGCAAGGAGGGTTTCAGAACTACAGGCCTTAATGGCAGTGCAACCCTCCTAATCTTCCACCAAGATAGAGTGTCCATGAGGACTAATCCTACATTTATGCCTAAGGTGGTATCCAGAGTGTCTTTAAACCAGGCAATCCACCTACCTACCTTCTTTCCCAACCCACAAAACAGAGGGGAAAGAATACTGCATACCTTGGATGTACATAGACAGCTACGCTACTACTTGGACAGAACAAAAAATAGCAGAAAGACTGACCAACTTTTTGTAGCCTATGCAACAGGAAGGGAAGGAAAAGCTATTTCCAAACAGACAATCTCCAAATGGATAGGAAATTGCATACGATTCTGTTACTCCTTCCATGGTAAACCAATTCTTCAGAACATAAGACCTCATTCTACAAGGGCAACAGCCACTACCACAGCCTTCTTACGAGGAGTGGCAACCAAAGACATTATTGAGGCGGCTACTTGGACCTCCGTGCATACATTTGCCAAGCATTATAATTTGCCTCTATATTCCAGATCCCGAGCAGGGTTTGCCACTGCTGTACTGCAAGGGATCCTAAACACACCATAATCTACTTTTATCCTCCTCCCCTAGTTGGCTATGGTATTCTACCCAGTTGTTATGACTGCAGATGCATCCATGAAGGACATAGTACAGTTTTGTACCTACCATAAATGTAGATGTCCGAACTGGATAGCATCTGCAGTCAGGATTACCCTCCCTCCTTCCCCTCTGTGGTACTCCTAGGGTGTTTACCCTCCTAATAGCTAGCTGGTGGGGGGGAGTCTTATATGGTGTATTTGTTTGTATATATGTACATACATGCTTATTTTGTGTTTACCTCTATCTTTTGGAAACATTGGCATCTATCCAAATTTTAGCCTTCAAGAGGGCTACTGGCATCTGGGGCAAGAAACACTGAGGAAAATGGCGTCGGCTGATGCTTTTATACCCGAAGACCAACAGAGATGACGTCGGGTGAAGTGCGACATCAGCCGAAGCCGGACCCGGACTTTGGAATCCGGCCGACTGAAGGGCTGCCTGACGACAGGACAACCCAGTTGTTATGACTGCAGATGCTATCCAGTTCGGACATCTACATTTATGGTAGGTACAAAACTGTACTTTCTGGCATCTGCCTACCATTTTCCATCTGTCAAAGGGAGACCAGACTCCCCTGTAATCAAGAGATTGCCTCGGTTCATTGTTCTTGGGATGCGGCCACCCATCCATGTCCCGGCCTAACTTTAACGTCGTCCATAGGCTGAAGCCTAAGGCCTCACATAAATAGGCTGATTTCAGCTTGCCCCAGCCAAGGACAGGACCTGGTTAGGCTGGCTGAGAATTTGAGTACTGTAGTTAGATTTATATGCCTTATCTTCCCTGATTCTGTTCCTAAATCATTTTTTGATTTAAAAAAAAACAAAACAAAAAAAAAAAAAAAAAACAGTCTTCAAACTTTTTTTATTCAGAGGATGATAATGAGAAATACACTTTTGAGGAAAGTTTGTCTATTGCTTCTTGTGGGGATTCAGACTCTGATGAGAACCTAAACTCCGTTTCACTCCTGACTATCTATCTTTTGGTGAGATCTCGCTCATCCTGAGGGAATACTTCAGTTGGGAAGCTCAGGATTGCTCTCAATCAAAGATGAGGTTAAGGGACTTCATAAGTCTTCCTTATCATAAACCTCTTATCATTCCGGCAGTCATAGAGGTAGTGAACAATGTCTTTTTGTACTCTTCTTGCAGCAAGACTCCATCTCACCTGCTTCTTAGAAGCCAGACAGATTTTTGAGTTCTGGATTCCCATTAGCACCTTTTTAAAAACCCTGTAGCGGATCCTGAAGTGGTGGCCCAGGGTCCTAATTGAGCCAAAGCTAGCACTTCAGCACTTCTAAAAAACCCCAGGCAATGCAAAGAAAGTTTTGCCTTGGACAGTTTTGGAAAGAAAGTTTACACCTCACTACCCTGGCTATGAGGGCCGTAAGCTGCCAATTCCACATGGTCCAGTATCAGGAGACCCTCTTAGACCAGATAAAGCAGAAATTGGTGTGAATGAAAATAAAGCCTTCTCCAAAGAACTGTTAGACCTGTGCAACTCCCAAAGCTGTGTGGCATTCCTTGCACTGTGCCTATGATGCTATGGAAGCATCTAGCAGGGCAACAACTGTAAGATCAGTTATTAGAAGACTTGCCTGGGTGAGGGAGCAGCCCCTCCCTGAGCATGTAAATTCAAATCTTTGGTATGTTCCTTTGGATAAAGACTTCTAAGGCTGAAGCAGCACTTAAAAAGATGTAGGATCTGGCCAGTCCATGCAGACTGTCAAGGATATTCTTCGGGTTCAACCACCCCACCTCAGCCATAGCTGTCCTACCAAACCATAGTCCTTTCTGGCATTCCAGTCTAAACCAAGACATAGGAAACCTAGAAGGGATAGGAATCAAAGGTACCACCAGCAGCTGAAACCGTAGCTAGCTGACTCTAATAAGCTCATCACCAGGGTCCCAGCAGGGAGCAGTCATGACTCACCAGTGCTCCTGTCTTTCCTCCTCCCTCAAGTCCTCTCCCAACTTCACTACCCCCCCTCCCCTTTCCCAGACTAGGAGGACTAGTGTCCTCCTCAAAAAAAATGGAACACTCATTACCAGGGATCGGTATTTATTAAAGGTCATAAAAAGAGGCTACAAACTGCATTTTAAGCTATCTTCATTTCACTCAGTCTTTCCAGACATTCCAACAAATTAAAAGGCAGAGGCCACAAAACAAATTCAGCTACTGTGTACCCAAGGTTCTGTGGAACCAGTACTCTAAAGATTAGAGGGAAAGGGATTTTTACTTGAGGCTTTTTCTAGCCACAAAAAGTAGAAGATCCCTGGAGAATTATCCTGGATATGTCAAAGCTCAACAGGTTCTTGCAGGTACCAAAATTCAAAATGCTAACCCTTCAAAATCTGTTGCCCATGATCTCCTCCAATGCCTACATGGTTAACGTAGATCTAAGAGATGCATATCTCCACATTCTCAAAGAAAAATCACAGGAGGCTATTGCACTTCAGAGCAAATGCAAAGCATTGTAATTTTTGTGCTCTGCCTTTTGGCTTGTCTACTGCACCCAGGGTACTCACAAAATGTCTGCTTCCAATGATAGCCTTCTCCAAGTCAAAATACATTCATATTTATCCCTGCCTGGATGACTGCCTCATTCAAGCAACAAATCTAAAAGAAAAACTCAATTTGCTATACACCCAAGAAACCTTCACCATCCTGGGGTTCACCATCAATATCCAAAAGTCTTCAGACCATCCCTGACAAACAGGATTGTTTCTGGTGGCTTTGTTGGACTCCTGTTTTCAAAAGGTTTTCCTTCCTCCAGGGAAAATAACCTTTTTAGCACAATATTTCTAAAAGATTCTTCACAGGAACCACCTCACTGCCATGATGTTACTCGGAGCTTTGGTATACATGGTCTCATGCTCCCCATTGCGTGACTTGCATCAGGAAGCTGCAGTGGTACATCAGAAATGTGTGGTTTCAGCATTCCCAACCCCTCAGTTTCAGGGTGAAACTTCTCCCTTGTCTCAAGAAAAAGTTTGGCTGGGGGGTCCAAGCCTGGTCTCAGAGTGTGGGCTTCCCCTTCAGGATAACTCCTTAAAACCAAACATTGACCACAGATCCCTCAGACATAGCATGGGGGACTCACTACAACAGCTTACAGACACAGGGCAGATGGGGCACCCAGTTCAAAAACAAACCCATCAACCAAAAAGAACTTTTGATAGTCCAGAAAGATCTAATTGCATTCAAAGACCAGTGGAAACCAGGTGTACTCCTAGTAAAGACAGACAGCACAGTTATGCAGTACATAAGTAAGCCACGAGGGGCAATGACTCATTACCCTCTTTGACACCTAGCCATGAGTCTTTGGGAAACTGCAAACAACCTAGATCTGCACGTCATGGCTCAGTATGTACCAGGAGAAAGAAGTCATTTGATGGATCTCCTAAGCAGGGGTCTGTCAGATCCTCATGAGGGGAATTTGCATCGGGAAGTTTTTCTCAGCATAGCCAGAGAATGCGGTGTGCCAGAGATGGACATTTGTCACAAAAGAAAACTCACTTGAGTGCTCAAGGGCCCAAACCAAGTTGACCTGGAGAACAGATGCCTTCTTCTTCACTTAAGACAGGTGTGTTCCTCTCTGTTTTTCCTCCAATGTCCATACTCCCCAGGGTATTACTGAAAATAAGGGAGGAAGGGCCAAGGGTCATTCTTATAGCTCAGATTGGCCAAGGCAGCACTGTAATATTCAGCCTGAGCAAGAAGGAGCCATGGCTGTTGCACCAACAAGTGAACTTTTTGACACAGATCAAGGGTACCCGCAATACACCCCAACCCGAACACACTCAAGTTGACAGCTTGGGTGGTATTTTTATCCCCTGGATGGTGACATCACCTGACAAGACGGTTTCTGAACATTCTGAAAGAAACCAGGAAATCTAGTGCACGAAAATCTTACTGTGACAAATGGAGATTTACTGTATGCTGTAGACAAAAGGGACAGAACCCTCTTCACTGTCAGGTTCCTGTGAAACTGTTCCTGAGAGGTATTATTCACATTAGAGCCCCAGGAAAATGTCCTGTTCCTCCATGGAATCTCAGTTTCATTTTGGTTAAGCACACCCTCCCCCCTTTGATGCCACTGCATCAGCAAACATCAAGTTCTTGACCTTGAAGACATCTTTTGACAGAATCTCTCTTAGACAGCTAGAAGAAAATCAGAACATGTCCTTCTATTCATATGCTGCAGTATTCATCATATATTCGAGTTCGCCTCCGGCTAACTTGTACTTCGGCCAGTGTACAACAGTCTACCTGCCACTGCGAGTGATGTGCGACGCCGCACATCCTCTTGCTTATGTCAGCCATAAAGAGACGTTGGGTATAAAGCGGACATCAGCACACACCAACCTTGGAACTTTTGTTGCTTGTCCTAGCCGCTCACCTCCTCCAGACGTTTGCTCGCCAGATTAGTGTTGGACCATGGTTCATATAAGTACCCCATTGAGGTTTTTCCATTTCTAATTTTCTTGCTTTTTGCTATTGCTTATTTGTGGGGTGATTTCATGTCATCTAGGAAGGGCAAGTGTAAGTCTGGAAGGCAGATTCCACAGAAAGATGCGCACAACCATTGTTTGCTCTCTCTAGGTCCAAACCACAACCATAGTGCCTGTGGTATTTGTAAATTGTTCATCCCCAAAACTCTAACGAGCTGTCTACCTTCACTTAAATTGTACTTGGAGAACTAGTGACGTAAGTGCCTGACATGAGAGATGGTGGTGATGTTGGGTCCTTTGGATGATCCACAAACTAAGAAGACAAAGAAGTCTCGGCCTGATCTACCAGCTACGCCTTCTCTCTCTCGGGTGTCCTTCCCGAGCAGATATACGCCCTGAGGTCTTTGCGGAGTTAGTGGATATCTCTTTGGCAGGTATCACAGGGGAAGTACCGAAGGAGTCTACCAACACGTCCAAGAGGGAAGTGCAGGAATCTGACTCTGGTGAAAAGGGGGAACCACGGCTCAGTATTTCCGAAGGTCCTCGAGGCGTCACTGAAATCACTGTGCATGAGGATATGCTTTCTGATGGGGTTGAATGTAGGCCGACGTCGGGCCCTTCCACATTACATCACATTGAAACTCCCATAAAGAAAGAAGTGAAGACTAAGCACATTGCTCCTGCTCCGCCAGAACACCACATTGATTGGCAGGTTTTCTCCCAACGCCTTTTCAGTGCCTTCATGGCCCTGTGCCAGTTCTCACTTTTCTCTGTCCATTTGCAGTCCTTTTTCTCCGTCCACTGCATTCAAGAGGATCGCTGCAGATTCCTCTTAGGATGAGTCATTGGCCTACTCCACCCAGATAGCTTCACACTTGGGGTATGCCTCCCCAGAAGAGGAATTTAATGGCACAGATTCCCCTGGGGAGGATATTTCCTTTGGAGAAACTATCCAAAAATAAAATAATTTTTCAAATGGGACTGCTACCAAGTCTCAGATATTCAAAAGAGGTATTATGATCTCTTGCAGATGGATCCTCCTATCACCCTCTGCTAGCCCTCCTGGATGCATTTACTGCTGGTTCCAAGTGTCCAGACAGGTTCTACAAAGTACCTGAAGATGGTAAGTTCCTATTTAAAGCTCCGTCTGCAGACCCAGCTGCCATTTCTATTTCAGCTAATAAGACCTTCAAGTTATTGCCTTCTTTTTCCTTACTGCCCTCTGATAAAGAGACCAAGGTGATGGAGAATCTGGGGAAAAAGGTGTACACCTCTGTTACCCTGGCCTTCGGGGCAATTCATTACCAGGCTCACATGGCCAAATACTCTGGGTCTCTTGCAGGGAAACTCCTTTCTGAGCTTCCAGTTTCTCCAGCCAAGGCAAAACTTGCTGTCATTCTTATCTCCTCTGGCCAGGTTATGAGGCATTCCATCAAGTGCATTTATGATTCTGCAGATAGATACCTGTGCTAGGGCAGTGTCCTCTGGGTCAGTTTTAAGGAGATATTCTTGGCTCAGGTGACAACCCTTGCCTGATGACTTTAAGGCCAAACTCATGGATGCCCCTGTGGATACTAAAACCTTATTTGTTAGCTCGGCAGTAAAACTATTCAAAATTTTAAAGGAGAAAGGTAAGGAGCTGTAGGACCGAAGCATATCCTGGTTTCTCCTATTCCCAGGTTCCAAAGGAACTATCCAGCAAAGACTGCCTTTATTAGGAAACCTGTCATGCCTTCTCCTAAAAGCAAGAGAGGCCCTTAGAAACAAGCTTCTTCTAAATCTTCCTCATCCACTCTGGTTTAGAAACGGCCCTTTCAGTCCCAGTCTAAGCCTGGTAGCCTGTGACTACCCACCTTCAGGGCCATCCACTCCCCTGTCCCTTCGTCTTTCTCTCTCTCTCTCTCTCTTGTGACTTGGAATCTGATCACCCAGGGCTCTTGGGTCCTCTTCGTCATCTAGAGAGGATGTTTCATGGTTTGGGAAACTTATCCCTCCTTCAGAGGCATCCCACAACCACCAAAGAATCAAATGGCCCTCTTCCCTCAGGTAATTTCAGATCTTTTCTCTCAGGGAATTATTCAAGAGGTCCCTTATGCTCAACAAGGGAAAGGGTTCTACTCCAGGATATTTTTGGTTCCAAGGAAGGATGGCCCCTGGAGACCCATTCTGGACTTTTCCCACCTAAACATCTTTCTGAAAGTCCCATTCTTTTGGATGCTGACTTTGCAGGGAATTCACATCTTCCCTTTAGACGATCATCTTATCCAAGCCCAATCACCAGACCTACTTCAGGAGTCTGTTTCCTTCACTATTTCCCTTCTAGAAAGTCTAGGCTTAACTGTAAACTGTCAGAAGTGCTCTCTGACCCCTTCACAAGACCTCATTTTTTCTGGGTTGCAGGATCCAGACGAACAGTGCTAACTTCCCTACCCACAGAAAAGGTGCTGTTCCTCACCTCTTACTTTCAGAGCATTTCACCCTTCTAATCGGACTGTCAGGGACTTCCTAAACCTCCTGGAGTTCATGGCATCTACTGTCCCCATGCTCCCCTGGACCAAACTGTGCATGAGGAAGATTCCATGCTTTCTAAAGACACTCTGGATGCAACACTCCCACCCCCCCTGGATTTCATGATTCCACTGCTACCCTGCATAAAATTTGAGTTGGATTGGTGGATACTTCAGGTAAACAAAAATCCTGGTCTCCCCCTACAGCCACCCCCCTTCCCTAGAGTTACACACAAATGCTGCAGACACAGGCTGGGCGTGACTGTACAATTCTGAAGGTCAGAGATGTGTGGTCTGCCACACAGGCAAAGGAACATGTCAACATAAAAGAAATGAGAGCCCTGATTTTTACCTTGAAAATTGTCAAACCCAAGCTTATTCCAGGGGTGCTGAGGTGGTTCACAGACAACCGCTGTTCTGTGGTATGTCAGCAAGCGGGGGGGGGGGCAAAGGTTTGCCTCCTATGCAGACTAGCCCTGTATGCCTGGGAGTTAGCCCGTCAAAACCAAGTCTCCCTTCAGGCATTTTACCTTCCCTCGGCTCACAGTGTGGTGGCATGCACATTAAGTAGCTCTATGACCCAGTACCATGAATGGATGTTACACAGGGATGTGTTTCTGGACCTGATCCATCATTGGCGTACGCCTCTAGATCTCTCTGCCTTCCCCATAAACAGACAACTTCCAAAATTTTGTGCCAGGGTTCCATACCCCCTGGCATGAAAGGTGCACACGCTATCATTTTCTCGGAAGGGGAAGTTTTTGTATGCATTCTCCCCCTTACGTCTCCTCCAAAAGGCCCTACTGAAGATTCAGCAGGATCAACCAAAAATCTTGTTGGTGACTCCCTTTTGGCCAAGGCAGCACTAGTTCCCCCTTCTCCTGCACTTATGCAGGGGGAGTCATCATAAGTTACCTCACAGGATTGATCTACTCACACAGGAGAAGGGAACCCTGATACATCCACAGCTGTCAACTCTAACATGGCTCTGTGTCTGGTGTCGCAAGTATCTACTGCCACTGTTAGAACAAAACCACTGGAACATCAACTATCTGTGTGAACTGATGAAAGGTGGCCTATCCTACTCTTCAGTAAAGGCTCAACTTTGGGCTGTCTCAGCTTGTCTGCTTACATCACCCACGTTAGTCTTGAGGCTAGAGATGATACTTTTCCTAAAAGGTGTTCTTCATATTAGACCACCAAGGAAACCAGCACCTTCTCCTTGGGATCTCAATTTTGTGTTAGAAAAACTTACATTGGCACCTTTTGAGCTAGCAAGTTCCTTTTCCATGCAACATTCTACATAGAAAACAGTTTTGCTGGTGGCCATTACATCTGTTAGAAGAGTTTCTAAGCTGCAAGCTCTGATGTTTAATCCCCCCTTCACAGTTTTCCACAGGGACAGGGTATCCTTGCATACCAACCCTTCTTTTTTTGCCTAAGGTGGTCAATGAGTTATCTCTTAACCAGTCTGTCAATTTTCCCATCCTTTTGCCTTTCCCTCAATCTAAAAGTGAGAAAATCCTGCTTTCTTTGGATGTGCATAGGCTACCTAGATAAAACCAGGCCTAGCCTTAAACCTGAATGCCTGTTTGTGTCCTACCACCCAAGGGCCATGGGTCAGCTGATTTCCAAGCCATTTGTTTCTTCTTGGATTTCTTAAGCTATCTCTTTCTGTTACTCAACCAATGGTAAGAGCAGTTCTTCTCCAGTGAGGGCACACTTCACTAGAGCAATATCCATTTCTGGGACTTTCTTTAAAGGCATGGACACTTGTTCTATCCTGGAGGGGGATACCTGGTCCCTGTTTTCATACTTTCACTAAACATTATAAACTCAAGCTCATCGCCAAATCCAGGGCTACTTTTGCTAGGGCTATTCTACATAGATTTGTAGAAAAACTTATGCTCCTCCACCTCCCCAGCTTTTCCAAGCATGAGCTTTGGCATTCTCCCATATGTGATGAATATGGCAGCATATGAATAGAAGGACATAGAATTGTTGTGTAAAACCGTACTATAACCATAGATGTCCTCCTTTTCTATATATTGCAGTATTGCGAACCCCCCTGCCTCTCCCCCCTGATGCTTGCCTGTCTTTCCTGGTGATATGTTTTTCACCTAGGCTCAGGCTGGTGTTTGGCGGCATTCACTTCTGAGGTTGGTGCGTGCTGACATTAGCTTTATACCTGACATCCCTTTATGGCCGACATGCGCAAGAGGATGTGCGGTGTTGCACGTACCTAGCAGTAGTAGCATGTAGACTTTTGGTATACTGGCCAGATGTACGAGTTAGCCAGAGGTGAACTCCCATGTGCGATAATTACTGCAGTATATAAAAGAGAAGAACATCTATGGTTATGTTAAGATTTTACACAACTATTCTTTCAGGCCCTTATGTGTGTGTGGAGCCCTTCATCACTTTCCACACCTGACAGAGTGTCTCGTAGGACTAACCCCTCCTCCTTTATGTCTAAAGTGGTTACAGACGTCTCTTTGAAACAGACCATCCATCTACCCACCTTCTTTCTCAATCCTCAAAATAAGGGGAAAGAATTCTCCACTCGGTGGATGTGCATAGATGAGTGCATTACTACCTTGACAGAAGAGAAAATGTTAAAATCTGACCAGCTTTTCATGACCTTTGCCTGAACTTTGAAGGAAGACCAGTTCCTAAATAAACAGTTTCCAGATGCATCTCCCACTGCATTTTGTTTTCCTACAACCAGTATGAAAAAAGGGCAGACTGTCAGATCACACTCCACTAGGGTCACTGCTACATCTGCCTTTCTTAATGCGGTGGCCATTAAGGACTTTTTAGAAGCAGCTACTTGGTGCTCTGTGCATTCCTTTACCAAATACTATAGCCTTCCAACCTTTTCCAAGTCTAGATCTGGGTTTGCCACTGCAGGTTTGCAGCACATTTAGTCCCCTCCATAAAATTTTACATCCACTGTCATATCAGCTTTGAGAGTCATCCCGTCAGTTAGAACTGCAACAGTGAAACACGCAAAACATAGTACAGTTGTGTACTCTTACTGTAAGTGTAGATGTTCATGTATATTCACTGTTCCTTCCCCTCTTGCCCCAAAGGTTGGGGTGAGCATTTTCCTTTCTAGATCCAGGTTGTTTCCCCCTCCTCTGTTTGGATTAGGCTTAGGGTTACACACTGTAGTGTCTTGGGGCTATGGCCCTTGACCTTGAGGTCCAGTTAGGGGCTCCTTACTGTTGGGGCAAGAAAGCCCTGAAGTTATGGCACTGGCTGACTCTTTATAACCAGATGTCATCATATTGGGCAGGACAGCTGCCAGCTCCTGGAAGGGAGGAAATGCTCTGGAAGTCAGCCGGCCAAAGGCTTCCACAGCAGGAAATCCCATTTTTTAGGACTACAACAGTGAATACACTCAAACATCTACATTTATGGTAAGTGTACACAACTGAAATTTTTGCATCCATCCTCTGTGTGGCTTTTAAGTCCCCCCATCCCCCCCGCTAGCTCATTTGTCCCATTCATTAAAAAAAAAATTATTAGACCTGTTATGCTTACATTTGCTTATATTTGCTCATTGTGGTGTCATGGTGAAAGAACTGATTCTAGAATGTGATGATTTTTTTCTCTCATTTCAGAACGTTGTCACCTTTGTTAAGCTATATTTAAAAGATCTATGATCTTTGCAGTTAGGGCGGCCATGGTGGTGGAGAGGTTAGTGTTGTCCTGGGGTGCCTTCTGTGCTGAGTCTGCATGTCCTCTCTGTGGTTGTTTCCTCCAGTTACTCTGGTTTTCTCCCACATCCCAAAGACAATACTGTAGGTGGATTGGGCACTCTGAATTTGCCCTAGGTAGATGTGTGTGTGTGTGTCTTCTGTGGATGGTTGGGCACCGGGTTGGCAACTTGACACTGTAAAACTCCACTGCCAGTAGTTCTGCGGCCCATTGTTCCACTGTGGTGACCCCTAATGGGAAAAGCCAAAAGGAGAAGATAATCTTTGCAGTATGGGGGTTTCCGGTGGCATACAAATATATGTAACCTTGTATCTTTTTCCCCTGTGAATGATAGAAGAGCACATGCATTTGAAATGCAACATGCAACTACTTGCTCTGCCTGTGTCAGGAATGATCTAATTGTGATGAGTCACACAGTGCTTTGGACTTGAGTCAGGAAGAAAGAACATCATTATTAATGCAGTTACTGCATATTTCCAAAGAGGCATATGTTTGAAGCTGAGAAACAAATCCCTAGTGTGCAATTTATTCCTCTGTGAAGGTGGAAAAAATGATTAGATAACACCATCTTTATATGGGAAAGGAACTGATGTAATTTGATGCAATTACACTGTTTGTTTTTTTTTCCTCTGGGAAAAGAAATTATGTAATTTGTTGAACCTTGGTTTTGTGAGGGAGTAGAATGGTGAGCTTAGGTGTTTAAATTTGGAACTGAAATCAGGGAACAGTTTTGTTTTGCCGTTTAGTTTGGGAGACATTAGTACATCCATGTAGATGTTGTTTTCTTTTAAGTATTATTTTTTCTCATGTAAATGGTTAGAGTCAATATTTCTTTAGTAAGAGAAACTAGGATGTTTCTTTAGTTGTAAATCAGGTATTTTGTGCAGTCTGTAAAGCTGATTGTTGTTTATTTTCTTTACGTTGCTTTGACCTTTGAATATTTAATCTGTGGCAGCATTGTCTTTATTGTAAGCGGTTTTGTTTATTTACATTTACAGTCTTCTGGTTGATATTTTTTATCTGAGAAGTTTTTGCTGCTTTGTTGCTGTTATTGTTATAATTGTTATTATTATTACTGTTATATAGCATTATAGGTTGGTAAATCCGTGGTATCTTTGCTCTAGATGCCAGATCACATGACTATACTACCAGTGAAATAGTAAATGCTCTTCATATGGATCACTTTTGCTGTTGGGGGTTATATTTTGCTAAGGGTATAGCAGCCATTCAGCTTACAAAGCTTCGGACCATCTTTCATGTGCCCAAGCCGGTAGTTAGCGTGAATTGAGCTGACTAAAAGACAGGTTTGGGTACTAAGCTCTTCAGAGCTTTCCTGCCACCCAAGAGAGTATTCCTCTGCTTGCTTTCGAGGATCAACATTTGGCAAACACTGTTTTGTTGCTGGTCAGATAAGTTCCCATTGGATAAACATGAAAATTCCACTTTATTTTTTATGATGGAAACTGTACTCATTCTATAAATTAATTTTAAAGTTGGGGGGAAAAGCGTTTTAATGACTACCATGTGACTTTTAATTGGGAGCAAAACTTTTTTTTTTACTTTTGTGGTGCAAAGTTGTTAAAACTTTTTAGAACTCTTTTTTTCTTAGGGAGTGGTTTGTTTAGTTTATTTTTGGGGACTGGGGTAAATGTTTAAAGTGCTTTTTTTCCTGTTTTTCCTGTTTTATTTATTTTTTTTTAATATGTGGGGATAGTTTATTTTTACCATTTACCTGTTTAGTAGCTAATGTTGCTGTGCATTTACAGGAATCTGTTATCTTTTTCAGCTTAATCATGGAACAACCTAGTGATTCCTCATTTCTTTCTTCTTCTAGCTACAAAAATAAGAAAGTTATTAAAAAACCTTTGCCACTACATCAATCTAATAAAGTGCTTCAGCCATAGATGGGAGGACTCTGCCTTAGTCAAAACTGGTTCCTTGGACAACTTATCTTTTTCCCAGGCTCCGGCTGATGTTGTCCCTACAGCCACTAAAGACAGTGGGTTACACACGTCCTCTGCAGCAGTTGAAAGTGTCACTGTCTGGCAAGGGAGGAACCATTCTTTTTGGTCTTGGTTAAAAGAGCACTGAATGTCATATTTAATAAGAAAGCTATGCCCATCCCTAGGGAGGCTTTTATTGGCACAAGTGAGCCTATTTCTTCAGAAATCCCTGTCAGAAAAAACAAAAAATTTAAGCATATGTCTTCTTTGTCTCAGCTACTATAGTTAGGAGTGGTTTATTGTGCCTAGCTCAGGGTTTAGTTCAGGCTGTTGACCTGTCCTGTGTGGTTGTTTATGGTAAAAGAAAAAGGGATTTTTTTTTAGACTTTCAGGAGATTAAGTCTGAAAAAGAATGTGTGAAGGGACAGATTGTTTTGCCTCCACTGATTTCTGATTCAGATTCTGAGGATAACCTGGCATCAGGTAGTCCCTTTGAAGGATTTGCTTTCTCTGAAACCATTTCCAGGGTGAATAACTGTTTCAGTGGGAAGCAGCTATGTTTAGAAGTCCCTCAGGAAGTGTTATGACATTTACAACTAGAAGTTTTAGCAACTACTCCTATTCTTCCTGTTCTTTCTGCTTTGGATGATGCTTTTGTCACAGTCTGTAACTTGTCTGACAGCAAACCTCCTTTCCTCAAGAAAACTTAAAAGCATGAATAACTTCATGCAGTTTATAAGTTTCTATCCACTCATACTGTATCAGACCCAGCAGCTATTGATTTGGTAAATCTAGCTGCTACTAAACATTTGGTTAATGCTAATCCATCTCCTTCTGACAAGGATGGGAAGGTTGTATTTTTCTGTAACACTTATTTTTAGAGTTCTCAAATGGCAGGCTCATATGCTGAAATTTATGCTTGCCTCCCCTGAGAATGAGGAATATTTAGGTATTGCCATGCTCCAGCTTAACCCCCCCCCATTCCACCTTGCCCTGACTCATCCAACTACCTCTACTATTACTTCATCCCACCCAAAACAATCCCTCCCCTACAAAAAACTAATTTTCTCTCTAATATCTATTGTACTATACTCTCCAATCTCAAATATACTATTACCCTCTGCATAATATTTTCCTAACCTGCTAATGGCTAGTCGCTATCTATTTTGAAATGTTAAACCTACAGTTGAGTTTATAACAGAAATATTCACTTTATGTAAATGTTGAAATTTCTGTATTGAATTATGTCTTTTCATTTTTGTAACGTTGTGACAAGCCAATTGCAGATGATATGGAGCTTTTCTGTAAATGTTTAATTAGCTTTATGAACTATGTTTTTTGTAACATTTGAAATGTAGCTTGCAATTATTGTGGAACTTTTCTCCTTGGGCCTCCACTGAAAACAGGCTCTTCTTGGCCCAGTGGACTTCCCCAGTCATCAAACGTAAATAAATTAATTAAAGTAAATCCGGTTCCTTTTCTGAGGAAAAACCTATTTTATCTAAGTTGGTTGCTTCTATATCTCGAGTGGCTACCCATTGTTTCCACAGCTGATTCCCCTGGAACTCTTATGGGAGGTTTGCCTGGCTGTATGCTCAAAAGCTCCAAGAGGATGTCAAAAGTTAAATGTTGAATTCTCCCTTGAATAGAAAGTTAAATTTTGGATCATCTGATGCAGAGGTCCTTGTTAAGTGTAATGAGCAGAAAAGTGTGCTGATTGAGGGATCTCACAGATTTACAGCCTTCCTTCTCCAAGTTAGCCAAGGGATTTATTGCTCCCTGTACTACCTTATTTTAAAGGAAAAATAACTAACCCAGCAAGCTGCTGGCAAGCAGACTTTTTAAAACTAATGTCAGAGCGTTTCCAGACACTAGAGGAACCCTTCTGTCAAGATCTAGGACAGTCTGAGTCTGTATGCATATTTATAAGACATTTTTTCCTCTGCAAACTCTAAATTCATCAAGATTAATTTTGGCTGTGGTAGTATGTCCCCCCACCCCTTTTGAGGGATTCACCATCACTTACCAGCCATGATGTTTCTTTTCCTTCTTGCTCTGTTTGAACCAGCTCATCAGGCCAGCTTAAAGTCCTTGACAAGAAAAACACCTTTGTTATTGCTCTGACCTTTGCAAGAAGATTATTTGCATTCCAGGCTGTTATGGTGGGTTAACCGTATCTCATTTTCCACAACGATAGGGGTTATTTTAAGAACTATTCTTTCATTTATAAATAAACCACAACAAAAAACTCCACTCCAACAAATACTAAGACCCAAATAAGGAAGTAAAATATGGATGTTGTAGCACTTCAAAAAGCAACCACGCAGTAAAATAACTTTTATTCTAGCGCCTTAGTGTCACCACCTTCTTGGATCTTAGTTGTTTTATTCCTTCATTTATGCCTACACTAGTATCCAGGTTTACTTTAAGCCACATTATTCATGTCCTTGTCTTCTAGAACCTAAAAATGAGGGAGAGAATATACTACATTCCCTGGGCATCCACACATGACTTTGGTACTATCTTGTCAGAACAGAATCTTTCAGAACTTCTGAACAGTTGTTCATTTCTTGTGAAGGTAAGAAAAAAGGATAACTTCTGTCAAAGCAGACTGTTTCCATATGGTTATCGCATAGTTACTTGTGTTTCACCCACCACAACAAAACTATTCCAGGAAGGGTAAGGCTCATTTTAACAACCCTGGCTTAATCTGTTTTTTTTTTGTTTGGAAAAGGGTTGTATTCTAGTTGTGTTGTATAAACAACAACTTTTGTCCTCTATGCACACACTTATAAATCACTGTAAACTGTATACTTTCTCCAGGTCTGGGACAAGCTTTGCTAGTTCCATTTTTCAGGGACATTGGAAATCATTATCTTTCCTCCTTCAGGTTGTGTTACGCTGTGGTAATCTGCTCATATAGCTCAGGCTACTGCAGCAATGATCCATATGAAGAACATAGTAGAGTTGTAGAAGTTAACTTGCCATAACAGTAGGTGTTTGAATGATCACTGAGGTGTGGACTTTTATTATTGTTTTCCCAGCATTGTCTTCCTCAGGGCTTTAGCCTACCTCTGTCTGTTGGCATGAAAGCTCTGAAGGATATGGCTCCCAAACCTTTCTTTTTAGTCAGCTTAGCTCAAACCAGTGGTTTGGGCATCTGGAAGGTGCTGTGAACGTTTGGAAGCTGGCTGGCTGTTATATCCTTAGCAGGATGTAACCCCATATAGCTTAGGTTACTGCAACAGTGATCGTTTGAGCATCTACTGTTATGGTAAGCTTATTTGCACAACGGTACTTTTTTACAATTTGTTATTGGCTTAAATCTTGAGTGGATAGATAACTCGTGTTTTGGCTGCTAGCTGTATCTAGAATGGTGACAGTGCTACTTTGCTAGAAAGAATGCTGTAGTGATTGTTGAATTCTGCCAGCCGTTCCTTGGAAGTGTGTGTGTGTATCTGTGTCTGTGTGTATCTGTGTCTGTGTGTGTCTGTGTCTGTATGTGTGTGTCTGTATGCGTGTGTCTGTGTCTGTATGTGTGTGTGTGTGTGTGTGTGTGTGTGTGTGTGTGTGTGTGTGTGTGTGTGTGTCTGTATGTGTGTCTGTGTGTATACACGCATGTGTGAAAAAATAGTTTTGCAAAGCATATTCCTTGGTTAAGGGGCTCTGGAAAATATTATGATTCACAGAAAGAGTGTAGAGAAAGATGCAAGGGGTGCTAGGCAAAAACTCTGCTCTGTAAGTGAAAAGTGTACACACCGAGTTTGTGTATGGCTGTTGGAAGCCCGTACCCAGGAAAGTGTTTTGTATTCTCTTTATGCTGTTGGGCCCAGGTTGCAGTTTTTGAATTGGCTGTTGAGTCAGATTTATCTGCATTTTACTTTAACCTGTTGGGTACCAGTGGTTTGACTTGAGATATCATTTCTTTGGTATCCATTGGATGTATTGGGACAGAGGTGATGTCTTCATTGGCAGTGGTGGGATTCAAACCCTTATTAATGCTAGTTATCCATGACATATTGGTGTTAGTGATAGGCTGTCTGTCAAACCTCTCAGACAAGGACAAAGCTCAGTATCACCTCTAGTGTATTGGTATACAGCAACAGTATAACCTGCCAAGCATAAACGCACACAAAAGTAGGCTGTTATAAGGACAGTAGTAGTGTAGAGATGATGACCCTTGCAGAGGCATCCATTACCATAAGGAAAGTTCAGCACAGTTTTGTCAGTAATGAGTCCACACTAGTAGTCACACTGTCCGGCCACTAAGATGACCTCCAAGGAACTTCTGTCCAGATTATGTGTTAGTCATCTGCATTTGGATTTCTCTGTCATCTCCAGCAGACAGAATTAAAAATGCATTACATGCAGTAGTGGAGAGGTGGTCATTGTGAAGGCAAGAGATGCGTTTTTTTACAAAATAAGCACTCTATACCAAAGGAGTTGATAATGAAACTCCCTTACACTACGATGAAAACTTGAAGTTACAAAACTATCATATCTGATGTTGTTAATCTTCATTTATTCCTTACTCTTGGGATTCGGTTCTGACCTTGGAACTGAGCCTGCCTTTTTTCAAGTTCGTGGCAGCCACAAACCTCTGGAGCTAAGATTTTACCCGTCATGCCCTTCTCCCTGTTAACTCAGATCTAGTTTGCCGCGTTGCTGTTCAGCCGTGTCGAACCGTTCCTCTCCAGCTAAGTGAATATTTTGATAATTTTTTGAGTTTTTTTCTCTTAGAATTCTTAGTTTACCAACTTTATTAAGTCATATCTTCTTTTTCTTTATTACTTGTACCTTTTTGGTATCTTCTACTACCTTTGTTGATAGTCTTTCCTTGCCCTCACTTGGGCCTTGCTACAGTGTGCGTGTGTGTGTGCCTAATTTTTGAATATTTGTGGAATATAATGTCTGAGAAAAAAGGGAGTCCAGGCTTTAAGAGTTGTTCGGAGTGCGGACACAAACTGCCTCCCTCTGACATGCATGATTTGTGTGTTTACTGTTTGGGCATGCCTCATCTCACAGTAAAGCCGCCCTGTCAGATTTTTCTGCCAGGACTTTGAAGAAACCTAAAAATAAACTAGTACTAAAGGGTCTCCTTAAGACCTCTTTCTGCAAGGCTATTTCTCGGTCGCAGGAATCTTCTCCTCCCTTCAAACAA
Source organism: Protopterus annectens (assembly GCF_019279795.1). Lineage (NCBI taxonomy): Eukaryota > Metazoa > Chordata > Ceratodontiformes > Protopteridae > Protopterus > Protopterus annectens. The sequence continues at coordinate 1,507,747,535 of NC_056743.1, forward strand.
CATAAAAAGACTTAACTCTCTTCCATCGTCTCCCTCTGGAGACCCTGAGGAATTGAACTATAAAAAGGCTAAATTGTCAGAGTCTCTGCCAGTGGCTGCCTCTGCACTGACTCACTTGACTCTGTCTCTGATTATGTCTGCTGGTCCCTCTACACCGTTGCTTTCGACGCAGACTTCAGCCTTCATGGTGCAGACTACTGCGGCACTGACTAGTTCAGTGCAGACTTTCTCGGCACTTATTGGTATATCGGCGCAGTCATCTTTGTCACTGACTGAAGTCTCTGTGCAGACTCTTTCGGCACCATCCAGTTTCTCTGTGCAGATGCCTTCGGCGCCGACAGTTTTCTCGGTGCAGACCCCCTCAGCACCGACAATTTCTTCAGTGCAGGCTTTTTTGGCGCCAGTGGTGTCGGTGCAGGCATTACCTATTCAGACACCTTTCAGTGGTCGTGCTAGCCCATTTTTGGTCAGGCCCGAATCGCCTTCAGGGCTTTCAATGAGGTCTACCAGAAGCCTTTCTGAACATGATGTGGTGCATCTTATAGACCAGCTGCTTTTGGCCCGAGGAATTCCTGCCCCTTCAAAAGTGTCTCTCCCCTCTGGAGTTGATCACCCTTCTCCACAGACTCCTACCTATACTCCTTCGACCTCTGTGGAGGTTTTGAGGCAACCCTCCTCGGGTGGGCTGACCCTCCCGGCCTTGGAGTGGACATTGGCTGCTGCTTCTCGGCCGCCTCTGTCGGAGACTACCACTTCCTCTGAGCCTCAGTTGTCTCAAGTCACAACCCCTAGACTCCGGGCTCAAGAGTCTCGGGCCATTCTCCCCCTGGAGACACCATCCTTGCAGCCTTCCCCAGAGTCTCCCACTGAGGAAGTCCACTGTAAGACTACGTGTAAGAGGAAGCATATGGATTCCATGGAAGAGTCAGTGACCGAAAGCACAGATTATGATGACTGGGTGGGGTCCCCACATTCACCTTTTGAAGAGGTTTCCTTTGGTGACATCCTCGAAATTTTAAAGCAGACAGGTGAATGAAAGTCCTCTAACCCTTCCTCAGAGGAGTCTGTGTTCCTGCAGGCTTTTTGTGCCCAGCCCACTACCTCTTGGGTTACCCCACCAGCCGATGAGCTTGTCAAGCTCAGCGTGCGTGGAAGGCACCGGACTCTGTGGAGGCCATATCTCGTAGGCCGGACAAAATCCTTTCTCCCCCAGAAGAGTGCTCCCATTGGTCGAAAGGTCTCCCAGTAGACGCCATGGTGGTGACTGCTAATAAAAAGAAGAAACTGGCAGAGGAGAGCCAGGCTGTTCACCCGCCCAATAAAGATTCCTGGTCGGTGGACAGATTAGGGAAGAGTCTCTTCCCGTCATCGACCTGTGCTATTAGGTCCTTGAACTACATGGCACATTTCACAAGGCTACAGAGAGACCTGGTGTCCGAACTCTCTGAGACCTTGGCAGGAGCATTTTCTAATGAGGTCTGAGACAAGGTGGCCTCTCAGTTAGGGACCCTAGAATCGGTTTCCAGTTCCTCAGTACATTTGATATCACACGCCACTGAGGGAGCGGCCAGAGCTGCGGGTGCAGGCATAGTCATGAGACGCCATGCCTGGATGCACCTTTGTAACTTTGTGGATCCCTTCAAGGCTTCCTTCCTTAATGCCCCTATTGAGACCACTACTTTGTTTGGCTCCAAGGTAAAAGATACACTGGCCAGATGTGAATAGGATGGTAAGACCCTATCTGCCATGGGTGTCCGTTTATCTTCTCAGCGGTTCTATTCTAGGAATCAGAAGAGTGGGAAAATGTGGCACAATAAGCCTCGGGCTCCTTTCTGTGACTCTCAGGCCGAGTTTTCCCCTAGAGGCGGGGGGGGGGGGACTCTAACGGAAGACGCTCCTTTCGGAGCAGGGGAGGTCCGCGAAATCAGGATTCCAGGGAATCTTTCTCTGGATAGCCCTATCAGTGCTCCTGAGGAGCAGCCCGATTGCTTTCCTCTAGAAGCAGTCAGGGGTAACTTTTCCTTGTACCCTTCTGCCTGGCAAACCATAACCACAGATACTTGGGTACAAAGGCTCATCACCAGAGGATACCATATTCCTTTCTTATTCACTCCCCCCTTACCCAGAAGCTTACCTGACGTACCACCCAGGCAAAGGAAAGCCGCAGCTATAGATATAGAGCTGTTTTGAAAGAGAGTCATCCAAACAGTCCCTCCAGACCAGATAGGAATCGGCATCTATTCAAGATTCTTTTTGGTGCCAAAAAAGACAGGGAACTGGAGACCAATTCTGGATTTCAGTGCCCTAAACAAATTTATAAAGACAGAAAAATTCCGGATGGTCAGTGTTCAGTCTGTACTTCCACTTTTGGAAAAAGACTATTGGATATACTCCATAGATCTTCAAGACGCATACTACCACATAAAGGTGAAAAGGTGCTCAAGAAGATATCTTCGCTTCCGGGCGGGAGCCAGTCATTACCAGTTTCGCGTACTGCCCTTTTGACTCTCTACAGCCCCCAGAGTGTTCACAAAGTGCATGGCAGTAGTCACAGCTCACCAGCGGCTTCAAGGATTCCAGGTGTTTCCCTACCTAGACAACTGGCTCATTACTGCCCCAACAAGACGTCTACTGGATCAGGCCTTGATTACACCCTAAACACCGCACAGCAGCTCATAATATCGATAAACTTGAAGAAAAACACCGCACAGCAGCTCGGACTATCGATAAACTGGAAGAAGTCAAACCTTACCCCAAGTCACTCATTAAAGTACATTGGAGTGATTCTGGACACAATGACTTGCACAGCCTCTCTACCAGATCACAGACTTCAGACGATCAAAGAACAGGTTCAGGCAATACTTTCACAAAATCTATCCTCAGCTTGATCTGTTCTTCAGTTGCTGGGATCGATGGCAGCCTCCATCACCATAGTCCTGCAAGCAAGGCTACACATGAGGCTTCTTCAATGGCTGCTTCTTACTCAGTGGTACCCATCCCAGCACCCCTTAACTTTTCCGATTCGAATAACCAAGATTTGCAAACAGGACTTGCTCTTGTGGATGTCAAACAACCCTCACCAGTGGTCTTGCCCCTTTGCCCCTCATCAGCCCAATGCTACAGTGACCATGGACGCCTCCCTGATGGGGTGGGGGGCTGTTTCAGGGAAAGACAGTCCAAGTCACTTGGTCACAGACGGAGGCCCATCTGCATATCAGTGTCCTAGAACTGAGGGCGGTGCTACTAGCGTTGCAAGCATTCCAATCGATCCTTCCATCAGGGACTATTGCATTTCAGTCAGACAACATGGCAGTACTCTGGTACATCAACAAACAAGGAGGAACCAGATTATACCCACTCTGTTGAGAGGCCATGAGAATATGGCAATGGACGATAGCCTCCAACCGTTTTTGATTGCGACCCACATTCCTGGGAGCTCCAACGTGATAGCGGACAAGTTGAGCAAATGCATTCTACAGCCTCACAAGTGGTCTCTCAATCCTCTAGTGGTGGAGAAGATTTTCGACCACTGGGGCCAGCCTTGCTGCGACCTATTTGCGTCCCCATCCAATCACAAGTGTGGCAACTACTTTGCCCTGATCCCCCCTCAGGGACAGTCACCGAGAGATGCTCTAGTCCACGATTGGCCCTCGAGTCTGCTATATGCCTATCCTCTGATACCCCTCGTTCCCCTGTTCCTCAGGAAAGCACATCATTTGAAGAGCAAGGTGATCCTCATTGCTCCATATTGACCTTGACAAGTTTGGTTTCCCTTCCTGTGGCCTCATCTGCTAGATCGACCATGGATTCTCAGTCCAACTCCAGAATCTCTCACCCGCAGAATCTGGTTCATCCAGACCTATTCAGCCTGAAACTGACATCTTGGTTTATCCACTTTCAATAATTGCCAGGCATCATGATCTGTCTTCCCCTGTGCATGACATCCTGATTGCCTCTCATAGATCATCCACCAGACTACTCTACTGCAGCAAATGGAAGAGATTTTCTCTCTGACTACAAGATAAACAAATGGGCCCTTTTACAGCCCCTGTTTCTATTGTGCTAGAATATCTTTCAGACCTTTTTAAATTGGGGGTAGCAGTCTCCACAGTTCGTGTTCATTTGGCTGCGATTTCTAATTTTCATAATGGCTTTTAGGGCTATCCCTTAATGTCACACAGACTTTGTAAGACCTTTCTGAAGGGCGTAACCCAACTAAAACCTCCATTCAGAGAACCTGTTCAACCTTGGGACCTGGCCTTAGTCCTTCAAGAGTTGACAACAACTCCCTTTGAGCCTGCATCTACCTGTGATTTAAAGTATCTGTCATGGAAAACGCTCTTCTTTGTTGCTATTACTTCTGCCAGACTTATTTCTGAATTACAGGCCTTGTCTATCAAACCCCCCTACCTCATCTTTCACAAGGACAGAGTTTCATTAAGGACCAGTCCGACCTTCTTTTCCAAGGTTTTTTCTGAGTAATCTATCAATCAGACTGTTGATTTGCCAGTGTTCTTCCCTAATCATTCTAACATGGGGGAATATTGCCTGCATACCTTGGATGTACATAGACACATTCATTTTTACCTAGACAGGACTAAATTTAATAGAAAGTCTGACCAGCTTTTTTTGGCCTTTTCTGAATCCTGATTAGGTTGTCCAGTTTCAAAAGTTACTTTAGCCACTTGGTTGAGAAATTGTATTACTTTAATTTATGGCAAGAATGGTACCCCTTTACCTGGCAGAGTAAAGGCCTACTCTACAAGATCAGTGTCACCTTCTGCAGCCTTCCATGTGAGAACATCGTTGAATGACATTTGTGCAGCTGCAACCTGGGCTAGGCCTCGTACCTTCATTGCTCATTACAAGTTGGACTTGGCCTCCAGAGGCAGAGCTTCCTTTGGTTCTATGGTGCTCCGGAATGTCCTTCCATAGGGCCACCCAGGGAACAAGATAGCTGGAGACGCTGTCCCAAGAGTAAGGAATAAATGAAGATTAACAACATCAGATAAAGAAGATGTTCATCGTGTTTCACTGTTGCAGTCATTACACTTGGGTTATTCTGCTGGCAGGCTACACGCTGTCAGGCAGAATTCCAAAGTCTAGGTCCGGCATCGGTTGCTGTCGCTTCTTCCCTGACGTCAGTGCGCCAGGGGTATAAAAGATGCAGCCGACACCATTTTCTTCTGTCTTTCTTGCTGCGTGGTGCCCGAAGCAAAAGCAATTCACAAGTGCCGGTCGGCCGACTCCTGAGATTTTCGAAATCGACTTTCAGAACCGAAGTCTTCAATAAAGCTAAGTACCCCGTTGGGGGAAACTTTTTCTTGCTCCAGACTGATGTCAGTAAACGTTAACAATTGTATTTTTTGTGAGAAGCAAGTACCTCATAAGGATTTTCATTCTTACTGTATTCCTTGCCTAGGCCCTGACCACGACGTCACTAGTTGTCGGTTTTGTGCTAGATTCAACAAACGCACTGTTAAGCATCGGTTTGAATTTGCTTTACATTACTTTGGCCGAAGGTTTAACTACATAATGCCGTCGGAACAACCGACGACCGGAATTCATAAAAAAACGCAAAGACAAGGAAAAGGACAGGCATCCGAGGTCCAAAACCGACGACGAAGCCTCTTCTAGGCCAGTCGCTGTTTCGCCGGTTCTCAGTGAGGTGCTTTCGCAGCCCCTGACACCCGCTACCTGAGAGCCACAGGCCGTATCCGAATCCCACGTGGAGACATCTAGGCCTCTGGAAACTCAAGGTATCGGGCCTGTAGAAACTATTCCCTCAGATGGGTCCGGAGCCGCTGAACAGGCATCGGCTTCTGAGGGTGTTTTCAGACCTTCACAGCTTACTATTAAGTCCACTACAGCAGCCAAGGCAAAGTAAAAAAAAACACCATTAAAGACAAGGAAACAAGTACAGCATTCTCCTGAACAGTCATCTATGCCAAAGAAACAGATGCTTAAAATGGCCAAGGACCTAATTACTTTGATCAGGGGTTCCCATCCCCCTCCGGATAAAAGGCCTAGGCAAGACACTGATTATGATTCCTCTGACTAGGTTTCTGTTTCCTCTGATTCCTCCACAGATCAGGGATATTCTCTCCCTCCCTATGAGAACTCTGATGCAGAAGAATCTATACCTTCAGCCTCTCCGCCTGAGGATTATTCTTTTGGGGAAACCTTGCACACCATGAGGGAGCATTTCCATTGGGAAAGCCAGGATTACTCAGAATCCAAGAAAAGGCTCAGAGATTTTCTTATATTGCCTCAGCACAGGCCCCTGGCTATCCCGCCTGTGCTTGATATAGTTGATGATGTTTTCTCTGAATCCAGTCTGTCTCCTGATTCTTTACCTCCTGCACCAGTCAAGCCAGACAGGTACTACAGGGTCCCTGACTCTCATAAATTTCTTTATAAAAACCCTGCGGCTGACCCAGAAACAATTTCTCAGGGTCCCAAAGGGGTTAAGGCTTCCACTGCTAAAAACCCTGTTCCCTCTGATAGGGATTCCAGAGCACTGGATAGATGGAGGAAAAAAGTTTACACTTCTGCTACTTTAGCTGTAAGGGCTTTAAACTGCCAGTTTCACATGCTTAAATATCAACAGTACCTCATGTCTTTGTTAAAACAGAAAATGCTTACAAACTCTGAATGTCCTGACAATAAGGAAATGTAGGATTTATTGCATGCAGCTGAACAAGTGGGAAAGCATACTCTGCAGTGTGTTTTGATTCATTAGAGGCTTCCTGTAGAGCCGTAGTTACAGGCTCTGTCATTCTCAGGCATGCTTGGTTGAAAGAACAAAGTTTACCTGAACATGTTAAAGTAAAACTTTTGGATGCTCTCATGTCCATGATACTTTGTTTGGTGTTAAGGCAGAAGAGGTGTTAAAGAAAATGGAGGATAAAGCAAAATCAATGCAGACAGTAAAGGATTTCTTACAGGTTCAACCACCTAGGTTTAGCAGAAACTGGCCTTCAAAAAATTGGTCCTTTCCGGTGTCAGACAGGCCACAAAGAGGCAGATACAGACACCCAAGAGGCAGATCTCAGCCCCAAGGCTCCTATAGACCTAAACAATGGGGTGCTTCAGCCCCAAAGGAGGAGAAGACAAGTCACAACCTTTTAGGAAACAATCTCAATGACTTTCCTGTACAAATGCCAAGCACTTACCTTTTGGCAGCACCCTTAGGGGGAAAGCTAGCACTTTTCTCACAAAATTGGCACATGATCACCCAGGACAAATGGGTACTGAATATTGTTTCTCATGGTTACAGGTTCCACTTTCACACCCTTCCAAAATCAAAAGGTATGCCAGACCTGCCACAAAACCAGTGGGCAGGGGCACAAAAACAAATTACTGCTCTCATGGACATGAAAGCTATTCAAAGAGTACCACAGCAAGAACAGGGACAAGGATTTTACTCAAGATTTTTCCTGGCACCCAGAAAGGACAAAGCCTGGAGACCAATACTGACCTGTCAATCCTAAATACTTTCCTGGTGTTCCAAAATTCAAAATGTTAACACTGCAGCAACTTCTACCCATGCTGGGCAAGGAGGCTTGGCTAGTTACTTTGGACCTCAAGGATGCATACCTGCATGTCCCAATCAGACGATCTTGCAGAAGATACCTCATATTCATAGCTGACTCAATGCACTACCAATTCTCTGCACTGCCCGTTGGCTTATCTACTGCGCCCAGGGTCTTTACAAAATGCCTGGCACCAGTAATTGCATTTTGCAGACAAAAAGGAATTCAAGTATACCCCTACTTGGATGACTGCCTCATTCAAGCAGAGAGCAAGGACATTCTACTAAAGCATCTGGCGTTTGTAAAAAGATAACTAATTTGCCTAGGGTACACAGTAAATGAAAAGAAATCAAAACTAGTGCCCTCTCAAGAGATAATATTCCTGGGTGCAGGCTTAAATACAACTGCCCAGATGGCTTATCTCACGCCAGACAAGCAAAGGCAACTGACTCATTACTTTCAAATGATGGCAGCAAAGTCCCAGCTCCCTGCAAGAAAAATTCTGCAGGCCCTGGGCTTCATGGCATCCTGCATTCTACTAATTCTATATGCAAGACTGCATATGAGGAAACTACAGTGGTATCTAAAAAGTGTTTGGACTCAACGTTGCCACAGCATGGAAACACTAATAATTCTAATTCCCTGCCTGCAACAGGAGTTTCGATGGTGGGCACTGGCCTGTCACCACAACAAGGGACAGCCTTTCACCTTACTCACAGCCAGGCAGACAGTAACAACAGATGCATCGGATTATGCCTGGGGCACACATGGCAGGAAAATGTATTCAGGGCACGTGGCCCAAGGAGCAAATGCATCTTCACGTCAATCAAAAAGAGATGCTAGCTGTACAGAATGCCCTGACATGACAGCCTTCAAGGATCTACTACATCCAGGACAACTATTACTAAAGACGGACAATACCACAGTTATGTGGTACATAAACAAGCAAGGGGGCACACATTCCTACCCCCTCTGCAGGCAAGCCATGACTTTGTCGAACACAGCACTGACCTATCAAGTACATCTGCAGGCACAATTCCTGCCAGGAACAAAAAATACACTGGCAGACAAACTAAGCAGAAATCTCATGGATCCTCACGAATGGAAACTAAGTCCACAGGTCTTCAGCATGATAACAAGGAAATGGGGACGCCCAGACATAGATCTTTTTGCCTCCCCTCACAACTGCCAACTACAGAGATTCTGCACAAGAACTTATCACTCACAAGCATGGAATGTGGATGCTCTGTCATTCAGCTGGAAAACACTGACAGTTTATGCCTTAACTCCACTGCCTCTTCTTCCCAGGGTGCTCCTAAAAGTCAGACAAAAGAGGCCAAAAATGATCCTGATTGCCCCAGACTGGCCACGCCAGCACTCTGGTACCCAATCCTAAAGAGCTTGTCTCAAGGCCCAGCCTGGCCTTTACCTCAAATTCCTCATCTTCTGACTCAACAGAACAATCAGATTCTACACAGTCAACTCAGAACCTTAAATCTGGCTGCATGGCAGATAATATAGCCAGTCAGACCACACCTCTCTCTAAAGCTGTTATGGATGTCATTTTAGAAGCCAGGAGGCCCAGCACTAGGAAATCTTATGCAGAAAAATGGAAGAGATTCTGTGCTTGGAAGCAGGCAGAAGGACTCGAACCATTTGTTCCAAATGTACCTCAGATTTTACAATACCTAACTGAGATGCTGGACAAAGGCCTATCCTTCTCATCAATTAAGATCCATGCCTCTGCCATTTCAGCTCATTACAATGCGGAACCTCCTATTTTCTCTCATCCACTACTGAAACAGTACCTCAGAGGGGCAAAAAACATAAGACCCCCAAGGAGAGCACCAATACCTACTTGGGACCTCAGTTTTGTTTTAGAAAAACTCACACTGCCTCCTTTTGAGCCAGCCAATACATCTGATATAAAATTCTTATCATGGAAAACTGTTCTGCTCCTAGCAATAACTTCAGCACGAAGAGTCTCAGAGTTACAGGCATTAATGGCAGTGGAACCTTTCATTATTTTTCATCAGGACAGGGTCTCTCTAAGGACAAACTCAACATTCATGCCAAAGGTAGCATCCAGTGTGGCTCTTAACCAAACCATTCATTTGCCAACATTCTATCCAAATCCCCAGAATAAAGGGGAGAGACTTCTGCACGCTTTGGACATTCACAGACAGCTACGATTCTACTTGGACAGAACAAAAGCTTTCAGAAAAACTGAGCAACTGTTTGTAGCTTATGCTGCAGGATCACAAGGAAAGCTATCTCAAAGCAGACTATTTCAAAATGGATAGGACACTGCATTCGCTTCTGCTATTCACAACATGGCAAATCAGTGCCTAAGGGCATTAGGCCATATTCTACCAGAGCAGCAGCCACTTCAGCAGCCTTCCTCAGAGGAGTACCAACCAAAGACATTTTAGAGGCTGCAACCTGGAGTTCAGTGCACACTTTCACCAAGCACTACCACTTACCACTCTACTCTAAATCCAGAGCAGGCTTCACCACTGCAGTTCTGCAGGGCCTGGTAGCCTTTCCTAATCCTATTTAGGCCCAGCCACCCAACCTCAGCTTTGGGATTCAACCCAAGTGTAATGATTGCAACAGTGAAACATGATGAACATAGTACAGTTGTGTACCTACCATAAATGTAGATGTTCGAGTGTATTCACTGTTGCAGTCCAGGTTACCCACCCACCATCCCCCTTTTCTTGGCTGGGACTTTTCTATACTACTCTGATGTCCTTCAAGAATGCAACTGCAGTCCTGACATATGGGTTGTCCTGCCTCAGGCAGCCCTTCGGTCGGGCCGGATTCCAAAGTCTGGGTCCGGCGTCGGCTGATGTCGCCTCCTCCCCGACGTCAGAGCGGCTGGAGTATAAAGGCATCCGCCGACGCCATCTTCTCCAGTCTTTCTTGCCGTGCGGTGCCCGAAGCAGAAGCAGTTCGCAAGTGCCGGTCGATCAGCTGCTGTGTTTTCAGTTACCGAAGTCATCTAAAGCTAAGTACCCCGTTGGGGAACATTTTTTCTTGCCTCAGCCGATGTCAGAAAAAATTTAAAAAGTTAATAATTGTTTGTCTTGTGGTAAACAAATACCTCATAAGGACTTCCATTCTTACTGCCTCCCTTGCCTGGGCCCAGACCACGACGTCTCGGCCTGTGCTGCCTGTGCTTGCTTTAATAAGCGCACACTCAGGCGCCGGGCAGAATTTGCCAAAGACTTTTTTGGCGAATCTTTCGCTTATATCATGCCGTCGGAACAACCGACAGCACAATCTACCAAAAAACGCAAGGACCGGGACCGACATCCTCGGCCCGCGTCGTCCACCGATACCACGCCTAAGCCCTCCGCGAGTGCATCGGTCCCTTTGGAAGCGGTAATTCAACCGCCCCAGGCCGACGACACCGCTTTAACGCGTTCTTCGGTCCCGGAGATTTCAACGGTGCCGGTTGTTGATTTTCCTCCAGAAACCGAAGCTCTAGATTTACCCGACACCATTCCTGTGGACAAGGTTACCCCTGCACGTGGGGCAGCTAGGCCTCCGGTATCCATGTCCATCAAGGCCTTTGCACTTGCTAAGGCTGCCAGCCAGGCCAAGGCCCATCCTAAATCTACTTCTCTGGGTCCCTCTTCTGATAGACAGATCATGACTCTTGCTGCAGATCTAATCTCTCTTATCAGGGGTTCTCAGCCGCACCCAGACAGGGGTTCTCAGCCGCCTGCAGATAAAAGGCCTAGAACTGAGCAGACAGACACCCTCTCTTCAGATGAAGCCTCTGGGGATTCAGAGCACTCAGATACCCAGGAAGAATCTTTCCAGGCCTATGAGGACTCGGATGCTGAGGATTCAATTCCCTCTGCCTCCCCTCCAGAGGATATTTCTTTTGGTGAAGTTCTCCACTCCATGAGAGAACATTTTCAGTGGCAGGGTCAGGAATTTTCTGACTCCAGGAAAAGGCTGTACCTTCCTTAAGCTACCCCAACACAGACCTTTAGCTATTCCTCCAGTGTTGGATGTCCTTGATGATGTATACTCAGACTCCAGTGCTTCGCCTGATTCTCTCCCTCCTGCTCCTGTCAAGCCTGACAGATATTACAGGGTCCCTGAAACCCATAAGCATCTCTTTAAGGCCCACTCTGTGGATCTAGAAACTATTTCACAGGGCCCCAAAGGAGTGGCTACTTCCTCGGCCAAAAACCCTCTGCCCACTGACAGGGAAGCTAGGTCCCTGGAGAGATGGGGCAAAAAAGTTTATACCTCTTCCACCCTTGCCATGAGGTCACTCAACTGCCTTTTTCATATGTTTCAGTACCAGGATTACTTAATGGATGATTTGCAGAAAAAGTTAGCCTCTCCTGAGCCTATAGATAGAAAGGCATTGCAGGATTTGGTTCATAATTCTCAGCAGGTTAGCAATCATTTTCTTCAGTGTGGTTATGATGCATTGGAAGCTTCATGTAGGGCAGCCATGACAGGGGCCGTTATACGTAGACATGCTTGGTTGAAAGAACAGCCACTGCCAGACCATGTTAAAGTTAAGCTCCTGGATGCACCTCTGGAAAAACAGAAGCTTTTCGGTGCTAATGCACAGGATGTGCTGAAGTCTGTTGAGGAAAAGGCAAAATCAGTACAGACTGTCAAGGATTTCCTCCAGGTTCAGCCTCCCAGATTCAGCAGGAATTGGCCTTCAAAGAATTGGTCCTTTCCAGACTCAGACAAGTTTCAAAGGGGAAAAAACAGGCGTGCTCGAGGTAGAGGGCAATACCGAGGCTCCTACAGGGGCCGCCAATGGCAACCACCAAATCAGAGAAGTGGCGCAGGGAATTCACCTGCACCACAGGGACAATCACAATGACTTGACTTTCACTCCGCCTACCAAGGCTCAAAGAGAAGCACCTCTAGGTGGAAAATTATCCTTATTCTCAAAGAACTGGCACATTTTAACCAAGGACAAATGGATTCTGGACATAATAGACAGAGGTTACAGGTTCCACTTCCACACCTTACCAACGAGACAAGGCATGCCAAACCTGCCACAAAATCAAAGGGCAGAGGTTCTCTTACAAGTTTCAAAGCTGTTACAAATAAAAGCTATAGAAAAGGTTCCTCTTCAGGAACAAGGCCAGGGATTCTATTCAAGACTGTTCCTTGTTCCAAGAAAAGAAAAGCAATGGAGGCCTATACTGGACTTGTCTGTTCTAAACACCTTTCTCATTGTGCCAAAATTCAAAATGCTGACGTTACAGCAACTCCTTCCCATGCTGGGCAAGGGGTCTTGGCTGGTTACACTGGACTTCAAGGAGGCATACCTGCATGTCCCAATCAGACACAGCTGCAGAAGATACCTCAGATTTCTTGCAGGAACAGAGCATTATCAATTCTCAGCATTGCCGTTTGGCTTATCTACTGCGCCCAGAGTATTCACGAAATGCCTGGCATCAGTAGTTGCACATTGCAGACTCAGGGATTCAAATATAACGTTAACTGGACGACTGCCTCATAGAAGCAGACAGCAAACAAACCTTGATAAAAAACTTGGACTATGTCATTCAGTTGCTACAGGCTTTGGGATACACAGTCAACATTCAAAAATCAAGACTATTGCCATCCCAAAAGATTATTTTTCTAGGAGCAAAACTGGACACACAATCACAAATGGCTTTCCTCACAGAGGAGAAACAACATCATTTACCAGATTACTTCAAAAGCCTAGCAAAACTTACCCAGCTGACCGCAAGGAAGATCCTGCAGGCCCTGGGTTTCATGGCATCTTGCATTCTTCTGATCCCTCTGGCAAGACTACACATGAGAAAGCTACAATGGTACCTAAAAAGCTTATGGTCTCAACACAGCCACAACCTAGAAGATGTAATACCACTCATTCCATGCCTGCAAAGGGAATTTTTGTGGTGGGCTCAAGCAAGCCATTTAAATGAACGCATGCCTTTCAACAAAGTTCAAGCAAGTCAAACCATTACAACAGACGCCTCAGATCATGGATGGGGGGCACACATGGAGGACAGATGCATTCAAGGTCAGTGGACTCCCACGGAAATGCCTCTGCACATAAATCAAAAAGAGATGTTGGCAGTGATACATGCAATAGAAGCCTTTGGAAAATCTCTTCAACAAGGCCATCTGCTAATAAGGACAGACAACACCACTGTCATGTGGTGTATAAACAAACAAGGAGGCACTCACTCGTATCCCCTCTGCAGACTAACAATGGCTCTTTGGGAAAAGTCCCTGAAACTGAACATCCATTTGCAATCCCAGTTTGTTCCGGGCAAGGACAATGTTGTGGCGGACAGGTTGAGCATAAATTTTGTGGATCCACACGAATGGATGCTGCATCCACACATTTTCTCACAAATAACAACTGCATGGGGAAGACCGGACATAGATCTCTTTGCTTCTCATCTCAATCACCACCTGGACAGGTTCTGCTCAAGGACACACCATCCTCTAGCCTGGAGAACGGATGCTCTCTCCTTCAGCTGGAATACCCTAAAAATCTATGCATTCCCTCCTCTACCATTACTGGCCAAGGTGTTACTGAAGATCAAAGCAGAGCAACCAAAAGGAATATTGATAGCTCCAGACTGGCCGAGGCAGCATTGGTATCCCTTGCTACTGAGCATAACTCACACCAAACTGTGGCCCTTGCCCCAATGGCCTCTGCTCCTAACTCAACACAATTACAGGACTGTTCATCAAAACCTGCAAACATTACAACTGACAGCTTGGAGGGTTCCATGACTTTGACCCATGTCCCCCTCTCCGAAAAGGTTCAGGAAATCTTGCTGGAAGCACGCAGACCTTCCACCAGAAAAACCTATTCGCCAAGTGGAAGAGATTCATCATCTGGAATGCCAAAAGGGCCAGGATGCATCAGTGATGAGCATACCTCAGATATTAGAATACTTGGCAGAAATGTTTCATAGTGGCCTCTCATATTCTTCCATTAAAATTCACGCTTCAGCAATCTCAGCAAATTACAACTGTGACCCACCTGTGTTTTCGCATCCCTTGCTAAGACAGTTTCTAAGAGGGATAAAGAATATCAAACCTCCCAGAAAACCACCAGTTCCTGCATGGGACCTCAACTACGTCTTGGAAAAATTAACTCTTCCTCCTTTTGAACCAGCAGCATCTTCAGAAATGCAATTTCTCTCCTGGAAAACGGTCTTCCTGTTGGCAGTTATCTCAGCAAGAAGAGTCTTGGAGATACAGGCCCTCATGGCAGTACCTCCCTTTCTCATTTTTCATCAGGACAGAGTTTCTCTAAGGACCAATCCTTCATTCATGCCAAAAGTGATATCCAGGGTGTCTCTAAATCAAGCAATTCACCTGCATACTTTCTTTCCCAATCCTCAAAATAAAGGGGAAAAGCTGCTGCATACTTTAGACATACACAGACAATTACGCTACTACTTGGACAGAACAAAGACCACCAGGAAGTCTGACCAACTATTTGTAGCCTATGCTGCCAGAGTGCAAGGAAAGGCAGTCTCCAAACAAACAATTTCAAAATGGATTGGACACTGCATCAGATTCTGTTACTCCTTCCATGGAAAGGGTGTGCCAGCCAATATTAGGCCACACTCATCCAGAGCTATAGCCACATCCACAGCCTTTCTAAGAGGAGTGGCTACAAAGGACATTCTAGAGGCTGCTACATGGAGCTCCGTGCATACATTTAGCAAATACTACAACCTGCCTTTATACTCCAGATCCCGAGCAGGCTTTGCTTCTGCAGTCCTGCAGGGTCTTTTAGCTACACCATCCCTTGCTTAGATCCTACCACCCCCAGCTTGGCTATGGTATTCAACCCATATGTCAGGACTGCAGTTGCATTCTTGAAGGACATAGTACAGTTTTGTACCTACCATAAATGTAGATGTCCGATAGATATGCAACTGCAGTCAGGTTTTCCCTCCCTCCTACCCCTTTGCTTTTTTCCTTGGGTCCATTCCCCCTCTCCTTTTTAGCTGGGGATATCTGTTATGGTGTATCTGTTTATTACTGTTGTGCATGTCTGGAATTTTTTGCTTATCCATTCACAAAATTTAGCCTTCCTTGGAGGGCACCTGGCATCTGGGGCAAGAAACACTGAAGAAGATGGCGTCGGAGGATGCCTTTATACTCCAGCCGCTCTGACGTCGGAAAGGAGGCGACATCAGCCGACGCCGGACCCAGACTTTGGAATCCGGCCGACTGAAGGGCTGCCTGAGGCAGGACAACCCATATGTCAGGACTGCAGTTGCATATCTATTGGACATCTACATTTATGGTAGGTACAAAACTGTACTTTCTATACAACTTATGTGGTGTATTTGCTTGTAAATGAAGGAAATGTTTATTTTAGTACATGCATGCTTTTTGGCAAAATTTTTTTACAGCCTACCTATTTGTGAGCACCTGACATCTGGGGCAAGAAAAACTGAAGAAAATGGCATTGGCTGCATCTTTTATACCCCTGGCGCACTGACGTCAGGGAAAAAGCGACAACAACAGACGCCGGACCTAGACTTTGGAATTCTGGCCGACTGCGGGTAGCCTGCCAGCAGGATAACCCAAGTGTAATGACTGCAACAGTGAATACACTCGAACATCTACATTTATGGTAGGTACACAACTGTACTTTATGTCTTACCATAACGTTCCATCTAAGTTGGTTCATCTTCGTTTATTCATTACGGCCCACCCGCCTACCCCCTCCAAAGGTTTCTGGTGGATCTCATTTGTCCTTCTTTCCAGTTGTTAGGGCATGTCTGACCAGAGGTAGCCTCAACTTAATTTTTCCAACTTGCAAACTAGATTTGAGGTAACAGGGAGGAAGGACATGATGGGTAAAATCTTAGCTTGAGAGATTTGTGGCTGACGTGAGCTTGAAAAAAAGGCCGGCTTGGTTCCGAGGTCGGAACCAAATCCCAAGAGTAATGAATAAACGAAGATGAAACAACTCCGATTGAACGTTATGGTAAGACATAACTTCTTTTTTTGCACTGTATACAGATGTACCACTAGTAGCATCTGATTTGATGAGAAAATTCCTTGCAATTGGAAGTGAAAAACAAGAGGAAATTGAAAAATACTGTTAATGGTAAGTCTTCACTAGTTTGGCATTAATTAGTCCTTTGTATTAAACAAAATTCAGTCTTAACATGCTGTTGAGTAGCAGCATTAATGTTCCAAACAAAGAAAAAAAATCCTTTGGTACAACTTGCCAAAATAATAATTCAGCCACAGAAATTAAAATGTCAAACCAAATACCTTCTTGATAAGGGACTTCCGTTACCCAAACATTCATTGGATACATACCATTAACAATAGATATGCTCAGCATTTCGTGGATTTTGTTAATGCCACTGCACTGAAGCAAACTGTCAAACTACCCACTAGACACTCTCAATTTCATTGTGCTGGTCCTTAAAAACCTAGCCTCCACTTGAATCTCACTACAGGTTAGTCATCTCTGTTGGACACCACGCCACCAAATGAAACTGCCTTTAGGGATGTGCTTAGGGCAAACTACTTCAGCTTGAGGAGGATCTGTGCAAATTTCCCATAAATCAATGCAAATTAATTCATCTAAGAGGGATGCTACAAAGGCTTTCTTTATTGAAAAATTAGACAAACAATGTAAACCCGGGTTGTTCGCAAGATTGTAAATTGGTTATCCATCAGATTCCAAGTGATGAAAGTTGCTTGTACCGTCTTTGAATGTAAAATTATAAACAGTGGAGTACAGGGATAAGAATTGGTGCCTCTGTCCCGTTTGACATTTATTTTGCAGACATCCAAGCCAGTGACCCTGAAAGGTGATTGATCAAGTTTGCTGATGACTGCAGTCTGGGTACTGCAGTCAGCTCATTCCTTGATACTAAACTGCTCTAACGAGGGCTAGAATATGTGCATACATGGTCTACTGAAAATGGTCTCAAAAGCTTATTGAAAAAAGTGCAGCATAGTAGTGTAGCTCTTCCCACATCAGTGGTACTCCTCTTCAAGCAGGTACAGACACGAGACCTATATAGTTATGTGGACATCTCTCTCTCATTCATATTTTCACCAGAGTTGGAAAATCCTTCTATCTGGCCCATTTCATTTCCAATGAAATATCTTTGAGATCCAGAGAAGTGACTTCACCACTGTAGTCTTTCCTTTCCAGACCCATCATTGATTACAGTGCTTCCTTGGTATGAAATTCGAGCATATTACACAACTGGAAGGACCACAGCTATTTTGAATGGAAAAAAAGCCTTAAACTCTTCAGCTATTCCAATAGGCCATTTTCCTTATACTCAGTAACAGACTGAATTCTCTGAGGTGATCTCTTTCTCACTTTTCAAGTCATGAGAGACCCAGTTGTATTTGATTGCCTATTTCTTTGCAAAGTAAGTGGCTGTAAAGGCACCTTGTGTTAAGGACATTTACACCAACAAACTAAACCTGTTTAAGGCGTAGGTTTCTAACTCAACATATTTCTGTGGAAAAAAATTACCAGTATAGGTTAAGCAAAGTAACTCGTCTATCTCACTTTAAGGATAGACTTGATTGGATAGGTAAATGCACATTTACATCATGGCTTGATAGGTGATTACTAGGCTAATGGCACAAGAGTCTTTACAAGCCTAGCCATTAATTCCCAAGATATGACAATATTATATCTTACTACCCCATCCCATATCTGAGGAATTATCAGGGTAGTGAGTGTTTGGGTGTTGGAACTCTGAGTCATTTTACAGATTGTCAGCGCCTGTAAGGTGCATGAATAGGTGAATTCCCCATTCATTTATCCAAATTCTTTTTGAAGACAGTGAGGGACGGCTTTGTTTTACAAAGATAGGAAGTTTATTCCATTGGTTAAGTAGCCTTTAGGATATGAATCTGTCTGTCTGGTAGGTTCTTTTAATCACAGATAAGGTACAGGTTCTTGGAAGTTGGAACCCTTGTGTATATATATATATATATATATATATATATATATATATATATATATATATATATATATATATATATATATATATATATATATATATATATTTTTTTTTTTTTTTATGAGTATGTAATATTTCTTGTAGGTCAGGCATAAGTCACCTTTCAATAAATGGTATGAGACAGAGTAAAAGGAAAATGATAGGTACTTTAGTTGGTCTGCATAAGTTATGTCTTACACTTTTTTTTTTTTTTTTTTTTTAAGTTAAAAACCTCTGGGGCTGCTCCAGTTGATGTATGTGCCTTGTTAGGTACATGCACAAGGGAACATTGTATTTGATTATGGGCCTGATGAGGGCTGAGTGGAGTGGCACTATTACTTGAGACCATCCCTTTATTTAAAAGTTGAGCCAAACAGAAGGATTTATTCACTATCGTAACTACTTGGTAATCAACATTTAGGTTACTACCTATCTGTAATCCTAGGTCCTTCACCACTGAGTCTACTTTTGGGAGGTGTGCTATCAATATTTTAATGTGTAAAGATATCTGATTTACCAAAGTGTATTAATATGCATTTTCTTAGCATTTAGTCTCAGACCGTGTTTTTGTCACCAGTCATTTATCATTCTTAGGCCTGTTTGTAGGATGTCAGCATCATTTGGGGTTTCAGAGATTGCTTCCAGCTTCCATTTGTCAGCAAACTTGGTGAACCAGGGACCCCCAGCATTGGCCTTCACTTCAGAGAAGTATGTACCAAGCAGGAGGGGTCCCAACAGTAAGCCCTGTGGGAGACCGCTAGTAACAGGTTTGTTATTAGAAGTGTACTCTCCTATCCAGACTACATGTGTCCTGTCAGTGAGCCAGTATGCTATCCAACAGACTATGTAGGAGTTTGTCGAAGTCAGAAAGTTTTTCTATGATCCAAGAGTAGGAGATTGTTTTGAAAGCTTTGGACTGGTTTAGATAAGCGGTGTGTACTGTTTTACCTTCATCCATGGCCTTGGTGATTTTCTCGAAGAAGCCCACCGGATTGAGCAAGCAAGACCTCCCTTTGATATAACCAAAGTGGGTCTGGTCCAGTGTTTGGAGATTTTCTGTGTTGTTATTGATCAGGTCCATGACAATGATCTCCAAGGCCTTTCAGATAACAGTGGTCAAGCTTATGGGTCTGTAGTTCCATGGGTCAATTGATTGACCCCCTTTTGCAGAGGAACAACTGTTGCAGTTCCTCATTTCTCTGGGGTAAAGCCTGTCAGACGGCTGTGGTTAAAGAGGGTTTCTAGTGACCCTGATAGATTCTGTTTTAATGTGTATCTAAGAAACGTCATGAAATGTTGGCACGATCCGTGGAGGCTGTGATTTTGGCTTTAGTGAGTGCAGTAAGTACATGTTCCCTCATAATGACTGGTAGGGTCATGGATACAGGTATTTCTTTGGGTTTGGGAGGAGGTGATGGAGAGTGTGGAGAAGTTTGAACCTAACTTGTTGGCCAGCAGGTGTGCTATAGTTTCAGACTGGTTGGTAAGTATTGCCATTTATGATTAACTCGGCACATAGCTGAGCATGTCTCTTGAGGTCACAAACATAATTAAAAAAGCCTTATGGTTGTTTTTCACCTGGGAGGTAGTCTTTGTCTCATAGTTTGGCAGATTTCACTGCTTCTCTAATTTGTTTGTTTAGATTGGTGAGTTGTCTTTTTGCATTGTTTTGTCTGTTCCTTCTTGACTTTGAAGAGGATATTTTCCATTTGTTGACTAGCTTATTTTTGCAAGGAATCATAGGCTTGACTCAGGTAGGTACAGCCTCCTCTATGCAGCAATGAATGTGAGTATACAGTGCTTTTGTGTACAGCACAGAGTAGGCCTCAGTGTTATTCAGGTTTGTAGGGGCTTGGAAGTTTAATAAGCTGACACTTAGTTTGAGGTAATTGACCTTAGCAAAGTTCTTAACAGGTTTTGAGTTTGATGGGGATTCTAGGTTAGTTTTAATACTAAAGGAGATCATTTTATGATCAGATCTTACCAGGGAGTAGTTAAGACATGGGAGGGAATAGCAATTTCCCCATATTTTTGAGTATCAGTCTAGGATATTTGTACCTCTAGTTGGGGAGCTAAATAGTTGCTCCAGAGTGTTTGCGTTGACGAAGTCCAAAAATCTCTGATCAAGTGAATTATGGGTCTTATAAGTCTCCCAGTTTATGGAGGGGTAGTTGAAGTTACTCACAATTATGGTGTTAGGCTGAATTTTAAGAGATTCCAGTACGTTTAGGTAGGAAGTGTAGTATTCCAGACTCATAAGTTCATAGGTGTGTACGAGGCTAATGGCTCTGGAGCCTTTACAAGCCTAGCCCATAGAAGTGCCTTGGCATCGTGTCACCCGACCTTAGTTCCCAAGTAGAGGCACTGGAGTGATCCCCAGGGTGAACTCTCTATTACCCATCCACTCATCAAGATTTCTCTTGAAGAGAGTCAGCGAGGTGCTCTGCTTGACATGTATGGGAGGTCTATTCCAGAGCATGGGCAGTCTTTGGTTGAGGAACCTGTCCCTCCAGCATGTTCTGTTGATTGTGGTAATAAGGTTGAGATCTCTGGAGTGTGTGGTGTGGAGGGACTGGGATTTCTTTAGATGTAGCATTTCTAACCGAGCTGGGTCAGACATGGCTTTGTAAATCAAACAGAGATCACCTCTAAGTAGTTGTTGAGACAGAGAATAGCTGGAATCTTTTGAGTCTGTCCGTATAGGACATGTGTTCTTCGTGAAGTACTTCTGTGACCTCTCCAGCTGTTGCAGGTGTTTGAGGTACATTCCAAATGGGGCATTATACTCGATGATTGGTGTAATGAGGGAAGAGTAGAGAGAGATGATGACCTCTTTCTTCCTGGATGCAAAACCCTTGGTAATGAGTTGTGCCATATAGAAGGACTTCCTGACCACAGTGGCAGTGTGGTGGATTAAAGGAGAGGTTGCTGCCAACCTGCGTCCCCAGATCTCTTATAACGCCTTCAGTGTTCAGTGGGCTCCCATTGATGTGATAATTAGTGGGAACTGAGTTTTTACCAAAGGGGATGACGGTGCATTTTTTGGCATTAAGCTTAAGGCCATGGTTTAGGCACCAGTTATTGGTCTCAGTGAGGCCTTTCTGTAGAATGTCTGCATCACTTGGGAAGTTAATAATGGTTCCCAACTTGCAGTCATCTGTGAACTTGGTCAGCCAGAGTCCCTTTGTGTTGCCTGGACTTCTGATAAGTAGATGCCGAATAGGAGAGGACCCAGGACCAGTCCCTGTGGGACTCCACTTGGGACTGGTCGGCAGTCTGACTTGGAGTCCGTAACTTTCACATTGGTGATGTTCTTCGTGTTTCACTGTTGCAGTCATTACATTTAGGTTATCTGCTTGCAGGTAGCCCTCAGTCAGCCCGATTAACAAAGTCTTGGGTTCCGCGTCAGTTGCTGTCCCTTCTTTCATGATGTCAGATCGTCAGGGATATAAAATATGCAGCCGACACCATTACCCCAGTCTTTTTTGCCATACGGTGCCCGAAGCAGAAGCAGTTTGCAAGTGCCAGTTGGCCGACTCCTGAAATTTTCATTTTTGAGTTTCAGAACCGAAGTCTTCAACTAAAGCTAAGTACCCCGTTGGGGAAACATTTTCTTGCTCCTTACCGATGTCAGTAAAAGTTAATAATTGCATTACTTATGGAAAATAGCTCATAAAGATTTTCATTCGTACTGTATTCCTTGCCTAGACCCTGACCACGACGTACCTTGCTGTTGGTTTTGTGCTTTATTTAATCAGCGCACTATACATCGTCGGTATATTTTCTCTTCTAAATATTTTGGTTCTAGGTTTAATTATCCAGAAATGTCGTCTGTTAGCCATCCGACTACTGGGATTCCGAAAAAATGCAAAGATAAAGTCAGAGACAGGCCATCGAGGTCCAAAACTGCCGACGACGTTTCTCCTAAGCCAGTCGCCAGTTCGCCGGTACTCAGTGAGGCGCTTTCGCAGCCCCTGATACCCGCTACTTCTGATTCACAGGCCTCTACTGAGACCCATTCGGAGTCTGGTATGCCGTGAGATGCTTCAACTATGGAACCCGCAGATGTCTCTACCTTGGATGGGTCCAGAGCCGCTGTGCAGGCACCGGCTTCTGAGGGTGTATTCAGGCCTACGGACTTGCATATTAAACCAACGCCTCCTTCTTTACTTGGGCCTAAATCTCGATCCATGCCTAAAAAACAGACACCCAGACCACATGCTCAGGCCTCTGTGCCTAAAAAACAAATGATAAGAATGGCTGAAGATCTAATAACTCTAATCAGGGGTAGCCAACCCCTCCCTCTTCTAAGAGGCCTAGGACTGAAGTTGATTATGAATCTTCTGATCAGGATTCTGTTTTTTCTGATTCTTCTGATGATCTGGATTTGCCCTTATTTACTTATGAAGATTCTGATGCAGAGGACTCCATTCCCTCTGCTTCCCCTCCTGGGGATTTTTCTTTTGGGGAAACCTTGCATACTCTAAGGGAGCATTTCCACTGGGAAAGCCAGGATTCTTCTGATTCAAAAAAGAGGCTTAGGGATTTCCTTCTCCTACCTCAGCATAGGCCTTTAGCTATTCCTCCTGTACTAGACATTGTTGATGATGCTTTTTCGGAATCTAGTTTGGCCCCCTGATTCCCTGCCTCCTGCTCCCAGAAAACCTGACAGGTACTACAGGGTCCCTGAGTCCCACAAGTTCCTTTTTAAAAATCCTATTGCAGATCCAGAGACTATTTCACAGGGGCCCAAGGGCATTAAGGCTTCTACTGCTAATTATCTTACCCCTTCTGATACAGACTCCAGGGCGCTGGATAGATGGGGTAAGAAGGCTTACACTTCTGCAACCTTGGCCATTAGGGCTTTAAACTGCCAGTTTCATATGTTAAAGTATCAGCAACATGTTATTGGACTGCTTAAACAGAAAATGATGTTGATTCCTGACTGTGTGGAATATAAAGAATTACAGGATTTAATGCATTCTGCTGATCAAGTTGGAAAACATACTTTGCAGTGTGGTTTTGATTCATTAGAGGCCTCTTGCAGGGCTGCTGTTACTGGGTTTGTGCTCAGAAGGCATGCTTGGCTTAAGGAGCAATATTTGCCTGATCATGTTAAAGCTAAATTGTTGGATGCTCCTTTAAATTAGGGCCGCCTGTTTGGCAACAAGGCTGAGGAAGTTTTTAAAAAGAGGGAAGATAAAGCTAAATCTATGCAAACTGTTAAAGATTTTTTACAAGTTCAGCCGCTTAGATTTAGTAAGCACTGCCCTCTAAGAATTGGTCCTTTCCAGCCCCTTCCAGGTCTTCTCAAGCCAAACCCAGACACAGCAAAAACCCCAGGTTTCAGTCCCAGGGGACACACAGAACTAAGCAGTGGGGGGCCTCCACTTCCAAATCTGGGAATAATAAGACTCCCCCCTATAGTAAACTGTCTCAGTGACTTCCTTTTAAAATTTCCAAGCACTTATAAACTGACTTCCCCTTTGGGAGGAAAGATTGCTCTTCGTGCAAAGAATTGGGAACTCATTACCCAGGACAAATGGGTTTTAAATGTAGTGTCCCAGGGATACAGATTTCACTTCCACGCATTGCCAACACCAAGCGGGTGGCCGGACCTACCCCCAAATCAGTGGGCAGAGGTCCAAAAATAAGTACTTTCTCTCTTAAGCATGGGGGCTATTCAACTGGTACCAGAAGAGGAAAAGGTACAAGGTTTCTACTCGAGACTTTTCCTGGTACCCAGAAAAGACAATTCATGACGTCCCATCCTGGACCTGTCTTTTCCAAACACCTTTTTGGAGATTCCAAAATTCAAGATGCTGACTCTTCACCAATTACTTCCTATGCTAGGCAAAGATGCCTGGTTGGCAACACTAGATTTAAAAGAAGCATACCTCCACATCCCAATCAGGGAATCTTGAGGAAGATACCTACGCTTTAAAGCAGGCTCCACGCAGTATCAGTTCTCTGCACTGCTCTTTGTGAATACCCTGGGCGCAGCAGATAAGCCAAAGTGCCTAGCTCCAGTTATTGCATTTTGCAGGCAAAAAAAATTCAAATATACCCATACCTGGACGATTGTCTAATTCCGGCAGAAAGCCAGGACATACTTTTGAATCATCTGGCCTTTGTACAAAGGGTTCTAACTTGTCTGGGGTGCACCATAAAAGAAAAGAAATCACACCTGGTACCCTGTCAACAAATTATATTCCTGGGAGCACGCTTGAATACAACTTCCCAGATGGCTTACCTCATGCCAGCAAAACAAATTCATTTGACAACCTACTTCAAACAAGTGGCCACAAAAACCCTGCTATCTGCAAGACAAATACTGCAGGCCTTGGGGTACATGGCCTCTTGCATTCTTCTAATTCCATATGCAAGACTGCATATGAGGAAACTACAGTGGTATCTTAAAAACCTATGGTGTCAACATTCTCAGGAACTAGAAACAATGATTTCTATCATACCTTGCCTACGCCTAGAGTTCCTTTGGTGGGCAGAGGCCTGCCACCAAAACAAGGGACTACCTTTCACACCACCACCTGCCACCCAAACCCTAACAGATGCATCAGACTATGCATGGGGGGGCTCACCTGGCAGGGAAGTGCATTCAGGGCAAATGGAACCCAAGTCAAATGCACCTGCATATCAATCAAAAAGAAATGTTAGCGGTACAGAATGCTCTGACAGCCTTCAATGACCACATTCTTCCAGGGCAACTAATGGTGAAGACGGACAACACCACTGTTATGTGGTACATAAACATGCATGGGGGTACACATTCTTACCCCCTCTGCAGACTAGCCGTGGCATTGTGGAACACGGCCTTGAGCTACCAAGTGCGCCTATAAGTTCAATTTCTGCCAGGAAAATTAAGTACACTGGCAGACGGACTAAGCAGAAACCTCATGGACCCACACGAGTGGAAACTGGAACCAAGGATTTTCAACATGTTGACAAGCAAATGGAGGAGCCCAGATATAGACCTGTTTGCCTCTCCCCAGAACTACCAATTGGACAGGTTTTGCACAAGGAATCCCCGCAAACAAGCCTGGAAAGTGGATGCTCTGTCCATTATCTGGAAAAACCTATCAGTCTATGCCCCCCCCCCCTCTGCCTCTGCTCTGCAAAGTACTACTAAAAATCAAACAGGACAAACCAAGGATGGTTTTGATTGCTAAAGACTGGCCGCACCAACACTGGCACCCCCTCCTGCGCAGTGTGTCACGCTTGCCCCCGTGGCACCTGCCTCAGACTCCTTCCCTGTTGTCTCAGCAGGAGAACCAGATTCTGCACCCTCAGCTGCAAACCCTGAACCTAGCAGCCTGGCTAATTACCTAATCTCACCTTTACCACCCCTCAGTAAATCAGTGATGGATATCATTTTAGAGGCAAGGAGGCCTAGTACTAGAAAATCTTATGCTGCAAAATGGAAAAGATTTTGTGCCTGGAACCATTCTCAAGGGATGAGCGCAGCCGTGCCCAGTTTACCTCAGATTCTACAATACTTGACTGAGATGCTTCATAAGGACTTCTCCTTTTCCACCATCAAAATTCAGTCCTCAGCCATTTCAGCTCATTATAGCACAGAGCCTCCCCTCTTCTCTCGCCCACTGCTCAAGCAGTTCCTCAGTGGGGCCAAACATTAAAGGCCACCCAGGAGAGCTCCAACTCCAGCCTGGGACCTTAACTTTGTCTTGGAGAAACTCACTCTTCCTCCTTTCAAGCCAGCTGCTACTGCAGATTTAAAATTCCTTTCCTGGAAAACGGCTTTCCTTTTAGCGATCACTTCTGCAAGAAGGGTATCTGAATTACAGGGCCTTACGGCAGTGGAGCCTTTCATCATCTTTCATGCGGACAGGGTGTCCCTCAGAACCAATCCCTCCTTCTTGCCCAAGGTGGTATCCAGTGTGGCTCCTAATCCGTCCATTCATTTGCCTACCTTCTTTCCTAATCCACAGAACGAAGGGGAACGGATACTGCACTCCTTAGATGTGCACAGACAACTTGGATTCTGCTTGGACAGGACTAAACCTCAAAGGAAATCTGAACAGCTGCTGGTGGCATTTGCTGCAGGGACAGAGAGGAAAGCTATTTCAAAGCAAACCATTTCAAAATGGATAGGCCACTGCATTCATTTCTGCTATAAGCACCATGGAAAACCTATCCCACAGGGCACCAGACCCCATTCAACCAGGGCTGCATCTACCTCTACAGCCTTTCTCAGGGGCGTCCCTACAAGGGACATCCTAGAAGCTGCTACTTGGAGTTCTGTACATACTTTCACCAAGCATTATCATTTGCCAGTTTTCACTGCAGTCTTGCAGGGCCTTATAGCTGGTCCTAATTCTGTTTAAATTCCTCCTGCCAACCTTAGCTTTGGGAATCTACCCAAATATAATGACTGCAGCAGTGAAACACGAAGAACATAGTTCAGTTGTGTACACTTTCCATAAATGTAGATGTTCGAGTGTATTCACTGTTGCAGTCCTGGTTACCCTCCCTCCAGTCCCATTTCTTCTTTTGGCTATACCTCTACTTTCCCTTACTATGCTCAGAAAATCTTTTTAGTGTATTTGCGTTTTTGTTGGAGGTATATCCTTGTATTTTTAGTTTTAATTGCTTCCCATTAGGGGGACACCTGACATCTGGGGCAAGAAAAACTGATGTAATGGCGTCGGCTGCATGTTTTATACCCCTGATGACCTGACGCCATGGAAGAAGGGACAGCAACCGACGCAGGATCCAAGACTTTGTTAATCAAGGCTGACTGAGGGCTACCTGCAAGCAGATAACCCAAATGTAATGACTGCAACAGTGAATACACTCGAACATCTACATTTATGATAAGTGTACACAACTGTACTTTCTCATTATGGTTATGTATATCCCCATGTTACAGTGCTTAGAGAGTAATCATTGTATGCAGACCTTTTATAAGACATGCTTAGATCCTCCTTTTTTTAAAAGAGTGGTAATGAATTTCTTTCCCTTGTGAAGAGGCCAGAATTTTATTGCCACATCCTTTTTCCTCCTGTATTGATATGGAATGCTTTTTATCCTATATCTTACTGACTCTTGTGTCAAGTCCCAGATGATGGTGCTGTAGAGCTTGTGCCATTGCTGCCACAGTGTGTCTTAATAGTTTTGCAAGACATAATTATACCTTCTGGCATATCACTGAGGGTCACCAAGGAACCTACTTTGTTTTGCTTTGGATGGTCACTATTTTCATTAGAGCAGGCTTCCCTTTTGTCTTACTTCATTGCCTAGTCTTTCCCAAGATGTTGGACAGAGCCTTGAAGTAGAATGCACTGCATACATTCCTCTGCTTGGATGACTGGTTGTTACTGGTATCATTGAGAGATTCTGAGGAGAAATTCTTGAAATGGTTGCTTCCATGTGGATGAGTATAAATTGGAAAAAGGAACAGCACAAAATACGACTCCAATACAGGAATCCACCAAATAATCAAAATTGTCGACCAAAATGTCCAAGTAAAGGCAATGAGACACGAACCAAAGCCCGATGGTAATGGGCGCAAAAGACCAGGACACACAGCAGGTAAATGGATAAAGAAATTTATTCCACCGACCAGAGAGAAACTAAACGCTTTCCTTTCACCAGTTAAACTGGCTTCTTCAAGAGTCAGTGCACAAAAATTTAAAAACATTATAAATACTAAACCCATCCTCCAAAATTCATCAATTATCTAATTAATCAATCAATAAATATTTACAAAGCTTTTAAACTTAAAGCTACAAACCAACATTAAAACAATGCATCCAGATTAAACATAATAAAAATAATACATACATTTTAATACTATAATGTTCACCATAATTAACCTAAAAACTTGAAACACATAAAAATGTGTATATATATCAAATAAATTACAACATAATACAAAAACCTAAACATAAATATGGTATAATGTGATACGTAATATTACTAAAATTATTGTTCATACACCACTTCCCAGAACCTGCCCATTGCAAAATATTAAATAAATATCACTAGATATAATAACAGTGATATTAATGTTCAATACATCAATACTGATCCAAAATACAACAATATAAAAATTTCATATAAAATTTGCCCTAAATTTTAACAAAGGTTTTATAGAAATAATCCCAGGTATCCTAGTGGCATTCAACCTGATCTGCCACTCCATTTCGCAATGAGCTACACAGTTCTTAATGTCCCTTGATAGTCTAAGTTGACCTTATCAATTATAAAAACAAAATTTTTTAAACTCATGCACCCTTCGAATGCAAGAAGAGAGCATTATATTCATCGTCTCCTAATTGAGCCACAGTGTTCGAATTCTTTCCCTCAGACTTCTTGTTGTCATGCCGCGATAAAAAATGTGTCATGTCATACAAGTTGCCAAATAAACACAATTCCTAGTTAAACAATATACCTACACCACCTGCAACAACCACATTTATTCAAAGGCGCCTGTTGTCCCTCTTACTTTCTTCCAAAATATCCTTTAAATTGGAACCGGATATTCACCCAAAACTTTCCTGGTATCCGTGTTCCCAAATACTACTTCATTATATTGTAAAACAAATTTAGGTTAACATATAAATTTATTCTCCCTCAATCCCACATCACAAGTTACCTCTGAAACATTCTTTTCAAAATAGGGATGTATTTGCTTTTCCTCTTCTTACATACTTCCGTGATCTTAATTAACAAATCCAAAGGATACCCCTTTCAGAAATAAACCAATTAATGTATAGATCTCTTTTATTCACATGAAGTCACTAATTAACTTGGATAGGATATCATTTGTCCCTTGACCAAACCCCTCCTTTGATGTAAGGTGGCAACTTGCAAAATGTAACATGGAGTTTGCAAAACTAGGTTTTCTATAAACATTACTATGCAAACCCCATTCTTCTTTGATTTCAATATCAATATCAAGTAATGTACACAAAAAATTCCAATTATAAAGTAATCTGAGAAAAGTGAACTGGTATTCAAATATGCCATAAAATCCCTAATACTCTCTTCATCACCCATACAGGATGAGTAAATCATCGAGAAACCTGTTATATAACAAAATATTTTCAGCATATCTTGAATTTAATATATTCTCCTTCTCCCATGCTAGAAGGACCAAATTGGAAAATACAGGGGGCACAGTGCCCCCCAGCACTCCAGTTAACTGTCTATAAATCTCTCCTTCAAAATAAAAAATTATTCTCCAAAACAAGCCTCATAAGATCACAACAAATCTCAAGCTTGCTCGGATCAAAACTGGAACTTGAGTATAGGCTGTCATGAAAAAGTTTTAAACCAGCTTGGTTGAAAATAGGTTTATAACATCAATTGTTAAAACGTAACTATTCACATCAATAATATCAACCTCACCAAGTCTCTCAAACAGTGCCACGAGTCCTTCAAAATATGACCTGTATCATCAGTGCAACCTTTTTTTTATGCTGGTCAACAAAGAAGCAAGGGGTTCTGTCTTAGAAGCCTAGAAAAATAACAAATTGAAACCGGAGAGTCCATTACCCCTATGTACCTTGTGTATATGCCAAAAATTTTATAATAGGAGAATTTAACCCCAAGGTAATGATACTCCTCTTCACTAATAATACCTTGAAACAAACTATTTGAATATAAATCAAACTTTTTGTAAGCCACATTTACCTACGTGCCTTGATACTCTACAATATGTTTTGGTATCATCCAACATTTCCATCATCCGACCAGTATAGTCAATACTATACATCACCATCCCCCTTTATCAGGTCTCATACACCTGTACTCTCCTGTAGAACAAAGATGGTGAAGTACCTCTCTTTCTTCACAAGTTAAATTATCCTCAAAATTAAACTTATGCGAACAGGCTTTCCTTAGTTCATATTCCATGATATTCTCAAAGTTTACTGGTGGTACAAAGGTACTCTTTCTTTGGCTGTGACACCCCATTTTGGTCATTTCCACAATCAAGAACTCCCATTTGTTTCTCCAAAAAATACATTTTTAAATTTAATTCCCTCACGTACAATTTCAAATTTTTCATTGATCGTGTTATATCCAACCTAAAATAACTTCCTGAACAATTTGATGATGCTTCTTATGAGGTGTGTTCTGGGGAATTTATTGAAAATAAATCTGGAATGAATGAAGGGAGTTTTATTGTTCAGGAAGTTATTGAAGTGAATTCAATTGAAACTGTACAGGAAGTAAATGATGTTTTTGATAGTATTGTTCATAGGGACACTGATACATGTGTTGAGAATACAACGGAGGTAATTATTGTGCCTTCTGAGGGGATGAAACATATTACAGTTAAAGACAAAGGTTTTATTATTTATAACTATAGCTTGTGTTGAATGATGCCTATTTTCAATTGTTTAGTAGAGGGACAAATTTGTACCCAATTTTAGGTTGGATATAACACGATCAATGAAAAATTTGAAATTAATTAAATTTAAAAATGTATTTTTGGAGAAACAAATGGGAGTTCTTGATTGTGGAAATGACCAAAATGGGGAGTACCTTTGTACCACCTCAGTGTAAGGATTTAGTAAACTTTGAGAATATCATGGAATATGAACTATAAGTTTAATTTTGAGGATAATTTAACTTGTGAAGAATACTTCACCATCTTTGTTCTACAGGAGAGTACAGGTGTATGAGACCTGATAAAGGGGGGGGGATGGTGATTATGTATAGTATTGACTATACTGGTCGGATGATGGAAATGTTGGATGATACCAAAACATATTGTAGAGTATCATAAATGTGGCTTACAAAAGTATTGATTTATATCTAAATAGTTTGTTTCAAGGTATTATTAGTGAAGAGGAGTATCATTAGTTAAATTTCCTATTATGCCAAAATTTTTTGGCATACCCAAGTACATAAAATACGGACAAATCTCGTTTTTCGACCTATTGTTTCTGCTAGGGCTCTAAGACAGAACCCTTGCTTCCTTTGTTGACCAGCATTGTAAAAGGTTGCACTTGATACAGGTCATATTTCTGTTTGGAGAGACTTGGTGAGGTTGATATTATTGATGTGAATAGTTACGGGTTTTAACAATTGATGTTATAAACCTATTCATGACAGCCTATACTCAAGTTCCAGTTTTGATTTATAGACAGTTAACTGGAGGATATGGGGGGGCACCACTGCCTGTATTTTTCAATTTGGTCCTTCTAGCATGGGAGAAGGAGAATATATTAAATTCATATTTTGTTATATAACAGGTTTCTCGATGATTTACTTACATCCTGTATATGGGATGAAGAGAGTATTAGGGATTTTATGGCATATTTGAATACCAGAATTTTGATTGTACAAATTACTTGGATATTGAAATTTCAAAGAATGAATGGGGTTTGCATAGTAATGTTTATAGAAAACCTAGTTTTGCAAACTCCATGTTACATTTTTTGCCAGTTGCCACCTTACAAGGAAGAGGGGTTAAGGGGGACAAATGGATTTATTTAAGTCAATATTGAGTAGCGATGTTGTATATAAAAAGAGATCTATACATTAATTGGTTTATTTCTGGAAAGGGGTATCCTTTGGATTTGTTAATTAGATCAAGCGGGAAGTATGTAAGAAGAGGAAAAGCAAATACATCCCTATTTTGAAAAGAATGTTTCCAGAGTAACTTCGGATTTGTGATGTGGGATTGAGGAGAATAAATTTAGATGTTACCTAAATTTGTTTTACAATATAATGGAGTCTCCTGGTATTCGTGCAAATTTGAATAGTATTTGGGAACACTTTTAAGGATATTTTGGAAGAAAGTAAGAGGGACAAGGCCTATGAATTCCTTATGAATTCTTTGCAGGTGGTGGTGGTGTGTTTGTATTGGGTATATTATGCGCCCACTGTGAAGGGCTATGGGGGACTATTATGTGCCCAGGTAGTTAGTCTGAGGAAAGATTAAGTGAACACTGTGGCTCAATTAGGAGGCGGGATGAATATAATGCTCTCTCTTGCATTTTCGAAGGTGTCATGAGTTTAAAAATTCTTGTTTTTATAATTGATAAGGTCAACTTAGACTATCAAGGGACCTGGGATTAAGAGTATTTCTATAAAACCTTTGTTAAAATTTTAGCAAATTTTTATATGAAATTTTTATATTGTTGTATTTTGGATCAGTATTGATGTATTGAACATTAATATCACTGTTATTATATCTAGTGATATTTATTTAATATTTTGTATGAACAATAATTTTAGTAATATTACGTATCACATTATACCATATTTATGTTTAGGTTTTGTATTATGTTGTAATTTATTTGATATATATACACATTTTATGTGTTTCAAGTTTTATAGTATTAAAATGTATGTATTATTTTTATTATGTTTAATCTGGATGCATTGTTTTAATGTTGGTTTGTAGCTTTAAGTTTAAAAGCTTTGTAAATATTTATTGATTGATTAATTAGATAATTGATGAATTTTGGAGGATGGGTTTAGTATTTATACGTGTTTAAATGTTTTGTGCACTATGACTCTGAAGAAGCCAGTTTAACTGGTGAAAGCGCTTAGTCGTAGTGTTCTTCGTGGTGGAATAAATTTCTTTATCCATTTACCTGCTGTGTGTCCTGGTCTTTTGCGCCCATTACCATCGGGCTTTGGTTCGTGTCTCATTGCCTTTACTTGGACATTTTGGTCGACAATTTTGATAAATTGGAAAAAGGCCTCTCTGATTACACCTTGGATAATAAGTTTTGGTGATTTAGAGCTAAACGCACACATTTTACCTTTTTGGTCCATCCAGTAGAGAGAACCCCAAAGGTCATGAATTTGCCAACATTGTTGAAGGAGTAGCTGAACATTCAACCTTGCACTGTCATGTGCTTTATGGTCTTGGTACTGACTACAGTCCTTGTGATGATGTTTGTGTGCCTTAGTATGCAGTGGTTGAAGTGACCTATAAGGTGCCATTGACTGCCAATTTGACATACTTTTACAGATTTTCCTGTTTGTGTTAGAACCTTGCGTCTGACCATGAAGTGGTGGATAAACCCCATTATCATTCATAAAGGCCCTCCCTTTCCTGCATCTTAATCCATTACATGCCTTTTTTGATGACAAATTCTGTGCTGATAAGATTGGAAACTTACTTTTATTGTCTTCCACAGTTGATAGAAAATGACACCCTTATGCCCTCTTCAACCCATCCAGGGAAGGTTTACCACATCAGCCAGTTGGAGTTGAGCAGTCCAGACCCTGAAGGCCTGGTAGAGAAAATACTTTCAGGGCCTCTCCTGTTTCCAACTGCCAAGTAGTTTGCCATGTGGTACCCAAACAAGTTGTATACATTCTAAGTGAGCCCTTGTGCCGAGAGGCATTGCGCTATACAGAGGGATACCACCTGCTCACTATTTCTCATTCTAGTTGAAAAATGAAAATGACTTCACACTATCTCCTTCAGTCCTCTTTTGGAGTTGTAGATTTAGAAGTGATGTCTTTGTGATATTTCACGATTGGAACACTCTCAAGAATGTTTTTTGAATCTTTTTCATTGTTACCCCATGGTAAAGGGAGTTAGCTGTGGGAGCTTTTTCCATTCCATTAGAAGTGACATTGACATTTTTTCCTCCATTGTTGTCATTTCTACATTTAATCCCAAAATCCATATACAGACCAAGATGTAATTTTGTCACCCTTTTGTCCTAGAAGGGTGAAGTTTTAGGCTCTCAGATCCCTGGTGATACAAGAAACATTTCCTTGAAAGGGCACTCCACAGTTAATGATGATGGCTGACTCCACTTTACTACTTTGCTTTTGATGTAGACCTTGAAATTGTATCTGATCCGTTGGCTGGTGTTGTGAATAGTGAGAAGAGATTAACTTTGCCAGGAAGCTTTCTAATACAGTGAATACATTTTGCCAAGTTAAGAGTTCTCTGGTTGGGCAGAATTATTTTTATAGCATTCCAATTGATCAGTTTCTAGATGGGTCTAACCTACCTCATCCTTACCTTTTACGTACCATTGTATATACGTGAATGTTACAGTAATTGTGATTTAAGATGTTCTGTATATCCGCTTACAGTAGTGATGATGTGTATGTGCTTTTTTATCTGGGCTGTTCCTGGAAAGGGTCCTTGCACCACTGTAACCTGGTCAGCAAATGTATAAGTAAATATGTATGAACTGGACATTTGTGTGTCAGTTCTATGATCATAATGCATATGTCAGCTGTTTCTGTCCACCATCACCTTTATTTTAGGGCAGGATTGTTGCTCAGGACTTGTTGGTCCTGCTGTTTCTCATGGGTGTTCTGCACCTCTGCCTATCTTTGGGAAAAAAAAAAAAAAAAAACTCCTTTTCAAAAGTTCTAAACTTTCTGACTGACAGGCTTGCTTGGGAGGGTGGCCTAATGGTTAAGGTGTTTGCCTTACAAACACAGGGTGCAGGGTTTGAGTCTCACAAGGGATAATTGGCTAGGCTTACAATGGCTTGCAAGGGCAGTTAGCTTAGTACTAACCTATGAACCTAATTTGAACTTACTGCTTTAGCTGCATTGAAGTTTATACCTTTGGAAATGCTTTTCCTGGATGTCGTCAGTTCTGTTCACAGCCTTATGGAGTTAGTCCATCTTTCTGCCTTTTTGCAAGGATCTGCATTCCCTTAAAATCAGCATTTACTTCTTGCTGAAAGTAGTGTCAGAACTGGTGAACCACTAACTTCTCCCTGTTTACTTTCTGGAGAAGACCAGCTAGAAATTGACGTCATACCTTGGTTGTGACTGTCAGCTCAGGGTTTACTGAAACTGGGTGCATAAACTTCGGAAGAAGGTGTGACTGTTTGTCTGTCTTGCTTTGAGGATTTAAAGGTTGGCAGATGCCAGAAAAACCCTTTTGAAGTGAAGTGCTAATTATCTGAGCTTTCACTAAGCGAGGACAACTCTCATATGGGTTTGGATGCTTCCACCACTTACTTTCAAGAATGTTTGCATTGCAGACATTTGTACCGTAGCCACTCTGTTATCTATTCACACCTCCACCTCTCATTGTTTAGAGTGCATCTTAAGTTATCCCTCCTTTACTACTTCATGATGACCTTCTAAGCTTATTATTTTAACTGTTGACCGTATTGCTTGGGATTCTGCCCAATGGTACGTCCGCCAGGAAGGATCCCAGATGCAGTAATAACATACTTGTTTGCATCTAATATCAGATCTGATGTCAAATTTCATTCTGTCCTCAGCTGTTGTGTTCAGATTCAACCCTCAGATCTGAATCTACCATTACTAAAGCTCGTGGTAACCAAAAAGGTCTCAGTCTTCTCCCTTACTCATAATGCACCAACCCCTAATATACCTCAGATCTCGTTTGCTCCTTTTCGCAAAATGATGTGGTCAGCTGTTAGCTCTTGAGTTTCATTCAGACTGTTTCATCTGCAAGAACTTCAATCCCTGAGCTCTTCTGGATAGGAAGAATAAGCTTATACTAAAAGGTTTGTTGCATCTTCCTTTGGTGAAGCTATCTCTGGGACTCTGTCCCCAAAGTTCAAACTAAGGAGGCCATGTCAAAATCTCCTAAGGCTTCTGCTTCCTCAACTCCATCTTCAAAGTCATCAAGAAAGAGCTGGATATCAGAAATGAGAAGATCCCAAAGCTCCTTCCCTTCGGATCCGAAGAAGAAGAAACTAGTGGATCATACGTCCTTGGATCCAACTAAAAGACCTACTGATCTGACTGCTTTGGGTAGCACTGTTACTCCAAGGACAAGGTATTCCCCTTCTTTTGATACTCTTCTGTCCAGGGTTTTTTGGAAAGGTGCCAATCCAAGTCACCCTCCCTTGCCTCATCTCGTTCATCCAGGAGGTTGACTGAGGAAGTTATGGACAGGAGGTTGACTGAGGAAGTTATGGACAGAAGGATGAGTTAGATGTTCATCGTGCATACAGCTGCAGTCATAACAGATGGGTTCTCCTGCCGTCAGGCAGGTCCTCGGTCGGCCGAATTCCAAAGTCTAGGTCCGGCGTCGGTTGTCGTCGCTTCTTCCCTGACGTCAGTGCGACAGGGGTATAAAGGAACCAGCCGACACCATTTTCTTCAGTCTTTCTTGCCGCGCGGTGCCCAAAGCAGAAGCAGATCGCAAGTGCCAGTCGGCCAGCTCCTGAAATTACGAAAATTTTGAAACCAAAGTCTTCTTGAAAGCTAAGTACCCCGTTGGGGAAACTTTTCTTGCCTCAGACCGATGTCAGACAAAGTTAATAATTGTATTTCATGTGGGAAGCAAATACCGCATAAGGATTTCCATTCCCTCTGTATACCTTGTTTAGGCCCAGACCACGACGTCTCGGTCTGTCGCTTTTGTGCTACATTCAACAAACACACCATTAAGCGTCGGGTGGAGTTCGCCCAGCATTATTTTGGAAAAACATTTAACTATATTATGTCGTCGGATACTCAGACTCCAGTTTTGTCTAAAAAACGCAAAGATAAGGACCGACACACGAGGTCTGCGGCCTCTAACGACACCATGCCAAAGCCGACTGCACGTGGTCCGGTTCTCAGCGAGGCGCCTACGCAGCCCCTGACTACCGACGACACTTCATTGGCAGTGTCTCCTGTGCCCGAGGTCGCAGGCTTCTCGGCCCACACCCCGACTACAGATACCGAAGCCACTCTTGGCATTGAACCTCAAAATGTGGACAGGTCTACCTCCACTCAAGGTGTCTTCAGACCTTCCTCTTCTTTTTCCATCAAGGCTTTCTCTAAGTCTAAAGCAGCCATGCATCCTAAGAGACAAGCTACACAGGGCCCATCTCCAGGCCCCATGCCTAAAAAACAGATGCTTAAAATGGCTGAGGATTTAATTACTCTTATCAGGGGTTCTCAACCCCCACCGGACAAAAGGCCCAGAGTGGAGGAAGAATCCCCCTCCTCTGATCAGGGCTCCATTATTTCAGAGCACTCTGATGATCAGGAACATTCTTACTCCCCTTTTGAAGACTCTGATGCAGAGGAGTCCATTCCTTCTGTATCCCCCCCAGAGGATTACTCATTTGGGGAAACTTTGCATACCTTCCACTGGGAAGGCCAAGATTATTCAGATTCCAAGAAAAGGCTTAGGGAATTTCTCTTGCTACCTCAGCACAGGCCTCTGGCTATACCTCCTGTCTTGGACATCCTAGATGATGTTTACTCGGAGGCCTCCCTTAACCCGGATTCTCTGCCTCCAGCCCCAGTCAAGCCTGACAGGTACTACAGGGTTCCTGACTCACACCAATTTCTATACAAAAGCCGTGCTGCTGACCCAGAAACCATCTCACAGGGCCCCAAGGGAATTAAGGCCTCCACTGCTAAAAATCCATTACCTTCCGAGAGAGATTCCAGATCCTTAGAAAGGTGGGGTAAAAAGGTATATACCTCGGCTACCTTAACCATGAGGGCCTTAAACTGTCAGTTCCATATGCTAAAATACCAACAGTTTTTGTTATCACAATTGAAAAGTAAAATGTCACAACCTGAACAACCAGACTTGAAGGAGTTGCAGGATTTGATGCATAGTGCAGAACAAATGGGTAAGCATACCTTACAATGTGGTTTTGATGCTCTAGAGGCCTCATGTAGAGCTGCTGTTACAGGATCAGTCATACGTAGACATGCTTGGCTCAAGGAACAAACCTTGCCTGATCATGTCAAAGCTAAATTACTAGATGCCCCTCTACAAAAGGATGTATTATTTGGTGCTAATGCTGAGGAGGTATTAAGGAAAATGGAGGAAAAGGCTAAATCAATGCAAACTGTGAAAGATTTTCTACAGGTACAACCCCCACGTTTTAGTAGAAATTGGCCTTCCAAAAATTGGTCCTTTCCAGCCATGGACAGACCCCAAAGATATAGATACAGGCGCCCGAGGGGCAGAGGACAATCCCAAGGATCGTTTAGAGGCAGACAATGGCAAGCTCAATACACAAAGAGGTGGTGAGGATAACTCGCAATCATTCAGAAATCAAGCCAAATGACTTTCCCCTTTGCATGCCAAGCAAGACTCAAATGGCAGCCCCCTTAGGAGGAAAACTGGCATTATTTTCAAAAAATTGGCATATTGTCACAAAAGACAAATGGATCTTGGACATTATAAACAGAGGCTACAGATTCCATTTTCACACCCTTCCAAAAAATGAGAGGCATGCCAAACCTGCCACACAATCAAAGGGCAGAGGCACAAAGGCAAATTACAGATCTCATAGACATGAAAGCTATTCAAGAGGTACCTGCGCACGAACAAGGTCAAGGTTTTTATTCCAGACTATTCCTGGTACCAAGGAAGGGAAAAGATTGGAGACCTATTTTGGACCTATCCATCCTAAACACATTTTTATTCGTACCAAAATTCAAGATGCTCACTCTACAGCAGCTTCTTCCCATGCTGGGCAAGGAGTCTTGGCTGGTAACATTGGACCTCAAGGAGGCATACCTGCATGTCCCAATCAGACAAAATTGCAGAAGATACCTCAGATTTCTTGCAGGTTCAACCCATTATCAATTCTCTGCATTGCCCTTTGGCTTATCTACTGCACCCAGAGTATTCATGAAATGCCTGGCATCAGTAATTGCTTACTGCAGACTTCAAGGGATACAAATATACCCCTATTTGGACGACTGCCTGATCCAAGCGGACAGCAAGCACATTCTTCTGAAACATCTGGCTTATGTAATAATGTTGTTGAACTCTCTGGGATACACAGTCAACAAAAAGAAATCAAGGCTAATACCCTCTCGGAAGATAATTTTCCTGGGTGACAACTTGGACACAAACACCCAGATGGCCTACCTCACGCCAGAGAAGCAGGGGCAACTAACTCAATACTTCAGAGCACTAGCAAATTGCACCAGGCTGACTGCAAGGAAAATCCTGCAGGCTCTGGGATTCATGGCATCTTGCATCTTACTAATCCCATGTGCAAAGCTGCATATGAGGAAACTTCAATGGTACCTGAAAAACCTATGGTCTCAACACAGCCACAGTTTGGAAACAATAATACCACTAATTCCATGTTTACAAAAGGAATTTCTGTGGTGGGCTCAAGCATGCCAAACAAACACAGGTCTTCCATTCAGCAAGCCTCAAGCAAATCAAGTCATCACAGCAGACGCCTCGGACTACGCCTGGGGGGCACACATGACAGATCGGTGCATTCAGGGCAAATGGTCCCAAAAAGAAAAGCACCTCCACATCAATCAAAAGGAAATGCTAGCAGTAATAAATGCTATTATAGCTTTCAAAGACCTTCTGCAACCAGGTCAACTATTGATAAGAACGGACAACACCACAGTTATGTGGTACATAAACAGGGAGGAACACATTCATACCCCCTATGCAGACTGGCCATGTCACTTTGGAACATGGCCATGGACTTACAAATCGAACTACAAACACAGTACTTGCCAGGCAAGGAAAACACGCTGGCAGACAACCTAAGCAGAAATATGACAGATCCACACGAATGGAAGTTGCATCCAAAAGTTTTTACAGAAATAATCCAAGCATGGGGAAGGCCAGACATAGATCTCTTTGCCTCTCACAAAAATCACCAATTGACAAAATTCTGCTCAAGGATTTTCCATCCAAAGGCCTGGAGAGTGGACGCTGTCTCTTTCAGTTGGACATCAGTGACAGTTTATGCCTTCCCACCTCTTCCTCTGCTGACCAAAGTTCTATTGAAAACCAGAGCAGACAGACCAAAGATGATTCTCATTGCTCCAGACTGGCCAAGACAACACTGGTACCCACTCCTGAGGAGCCTGACGCATTCCCCACCATGGACCCTGCCTCTAATGCCTCTTCTCCTGACTCATCACAGCTTCAAAACTCTTCACAGCTAGCTAAAAACACTCAATCTAGCCGCAAGGAAGATTCCTTAGCATCACAACAGACCCTACTCTCCAAGGAGGTGCAGGATGTCATTTTGGAGGCAAGAAGGCCGTCAACTAGAAAAGCTTACTCCGCAAAATGGAAACGGTTTTGTGTCTGGAATGAGAAAAAGGGCCAGGATCCTGGAAAACTGAATTTACCTCAAATACTACAGTATCTAGCTGAGCTGCTAAGCAGTGGACTTTCATTCTCCTCCATCAAAATCCATGCCTTAGCCATTTCTGCAGAATACAACACTAATCCACCCTTATTCTCTCACCCTCTCTTAAGACAGTTCCTCAGAGGGGCTAAGAATCTAAGACCCCCCAATACCTGCTTGGGATCTCAATTTCATTCTGGAAAAACTGACCTTGCCTCCCTTTGAGCCAGCTGCCTCATCAGATTTGCAATATTTGTCCTGGAAACCAGCTTTCCTTCTGGCTATTACCTCAGCTCGTAGAGTTTCAGAACTACAAGCTCTCATGGCTGTGCAGCCTTTTATCATCTTCCATCAGGACAGAGTTTCCTTACGAACCAACCCGTCCTTTATGCCTAAAGTGGTATCCAGGGTAGCTTTGAATCAGGCCATACACTTACCTTCCTTTTATCCTAATCCTCAAAACAAAGGGGAGAGATTACTACATTCCTTGGACATCCACAGACAACTGCGTTATTATTTGGACAGAACAAAGCCTTTCAGAAAATCAGAACAGCTCTTTGTGTCCTATGCTGTAGGAGCTCAAGGAAAGCCAATTTCCAAACAGACAATCTCAAAATGGATAGCCCACTGCATACGCTTTTGCTATTCTTTTCATGGCAAAACTGTACCTACAGGCATCAGATCTCACTCCACAAGGGCCACAGCTACCTCTGCAGCTTTCCTCAGAGGAGTTCCTACCAAAGATATTTTGGAAGCAGCCACTTGGAGTTCTGTGCATACCTTCTCCAAGCACTACCACCTACCATTATACTCCAAAACTAGAGCAGGCTTTGCCACTGCAGTCTTGCAGGGCATCCTGGCTCCTCCTAGTTCCACCTAGTGCCTACCACCCCTTTCTTAGCTTTGGGATTCTACCCATCTGTTATGACTGCAGCTGTATGCACGATGAACGTAGTACAGTTTTGTACCTACCATAAATGTAGATGTTCGAGTGCTAATACAGCTGCAGTCCAGGTTTCCCTCCCTCCTTCCCCTCTTGGGACAGGCCTATTGGCTAACACCTCCTCATACAACCTGATTGGGGTATTCATTTATGGTATATTTGCTTGCAACTACTGTATTTTGATTATATTGCATTGCTTTATTACACAAATTTATATATTGCCTTCCTTCTGGGGGCACCTGACATCTGGGGCAAGAAAAACTGAAGAAAATGGCGTCGGCTGGTTCCTTTATACCCCTGTTGCACTGACGTCAGGGAAGAAGCGACGACAACCGACGCCGGACCTAGACTTTGGAATTCGGCCGACCGAGGACCCGCCTGACGGCAGGAGAACCCATCTGTTATGACTGCAGCTGTATTAGCACTCGAACATCTACATTTATGGTAGGTACAAAACTGTACTTTTCTCTCTGCCGATCTAGATGGGTGTTTTACCAGCTCCTACACCCTCAGGTCAGGTGACCCATCCATCGACTACAACATCACTTCTTACTCTTTCTCTGATCCCTTCAGTTGCTTTAAGAGTCATTTGAT
Source organism: Protopterus annectens (assembly GCF_019279795.1). Taxonomy (NCBI): domain Eukaryota; kingdom Metazoa; phylum Chordata; order Ceratodontiformes; family Protopteridae; genus Protopterus; species Protopterus annectens. Next base: position 1,507,789,641 of record NC_056743.1, read on the forward strand.
CCAAATCGTTTGGGTCCATCTGACTTGGATTTGAAGATAATTATATCTTCAGATCAGAAGCTAACTCTGAGTGTACCAGCTCCAGCATCTTTGGGTCTGGATGACTCTCTGAGCCAAAGCTTCCTTGTCAGGTTTGGGACATTGGAGTTGACTCTGAAAGTTTCTGAGCCATGTCTGCACCTTGATGCTTTGGCATTCGATAGCTCGGCTCCGACTTGCTCCTTGGGGAGACTGCTTTTAGAGCTGATGGAGACAGTGGTCCAGAAGCTTGCCTTCTTGGCTCCGTGGTCTTCCTTCTCTCTCTAGCTGTCAGCCTTCAAGGTAGTGAAGAGAGTAATCTCTGCACTAACAGGATGGACGGATCTAACCCCCTTGGATCTTCAATCTAGTTCCCAGATGTCTCTGTGCTTGGAGCCTTATTCTACGCCACAGGAACAACCAGCTTGAGACATCCAGAGTACCCAGCAGGGTTTCACAGTCTCTTCTGACACTTCCCTGAAACACCCCACCGAGGAAGTCCCTAGGAAGAGAAAGTGCAAGAGGAGACACTTGGACTTTCCACAAGAATCAGTCACTGAGGATATCAATTTTTTGAGGGTGGGAGGGTCCCCACAATCACCTCAGGAAGATGTCTCATTGGAGACATCCTTGAGATCCTTAAGCAGAGAGGTGGTTAGACCTCAAGCAACCCTTCACTGGAGGAATCAATATTTCTGCAGGCGTTTGGAGATGGCCCATCTACCTCCTGGATTACTCTATCCACCAACGAGCTCATTGATTTGGACTCTAAGCGGGTATGCAAGGAGCCTGACTCATTTGAGCCAATCCGTAAGAGGCCAGATTTGATTCTGGCTCCACCATTTGGGAAGGAATTTTGGATAAGGAGGTGTCCATGGATGCCGTGGTCATGGTGGCGACCACCAAGAAGGAACTTGCTGAACTAAGTTCCTTTGTTCATTCCTCTAACAGGGAGTCTAGGGTAATGGACAGGTTTGCGAAGCGTGTCTATGCTTCTGCAATCTTCACTGAATTATTTGGCACATTTTACTAGGTTACAAAGGGACTTGATTAAAGAACTTTCAAAATCCCTTTCAGGGACTTTTATTGCGGAGACCCAATCGTCTGTGGCCTCCCTGTTGGCTACCCTGCAGTCCATCTCAAATTCATCCATGAGGCTTATTTCGCCTGCAGCTGAAGGTGCCTCAAGGGCAGCAGGTTCAGGCATGTCCATTAGGAGACATGTCTGGATATGCTTATGTTATCTCGCAAAGCCCTTCAAGTCCTCATTTGTCAGTGCTCCTTTTAGCGGCAGTTCTTTGTTTGGGCCAAAAGTGAAGGACACGTTATCTGTGAGAAGGATGGGAAGACCCCTCCTCCAGTGGGCGTACGTTATTTGACCCCCCAAAGATCCTTTTTATGGAATCAACAAAGTGGTCAGAAAATGTAGTTCAGGAAGTCCCAGTGTCCTTTCCAGGACCCACGTGAAGAAAATTTCGCTAGGGGCAGGTGTGGGGGACTCTAATGGACGGTACTGCTTCTGCGGTAGAAGAGGCTTACAAAACCAGGGGGTCCAGAGATTCTTTCTCTGATAAACCGTACCAGTGGTCCTTAAAGGAGGCCCGATTGTCCACCTCTGGAGGCAATCTGGAGTTGATTCTCCCTTCCCCAGAGAGTCTGGCTAAATATAACAAGAAATACTTGAGTGCAGAATATTATTTCCAGAGGTTATATAATTCCCTTTTACCTTCCAGCCCCAACTGTATGCAAAATTCTTGATGTTCCACCCAGTCAGAGGAAAGCAGCAGCACTAGAAATACAAAAGCGGCTAGAAAGAGAGTCATCCAAGAGGTCCCTCCAGAACAGACAGAATCTGGAACTTAATCAAGATTCTTTTTAGTGCCAAAAAAAAAAGAGACTGGAGACTAATTTTGGAACTCAACGACTTGAACAAGTCCATTCGTCATACAAAGTTTCAAATGGTCACATTTCAGTCCATTTTACCCTTCCTGGGCAAGGACTACTGGATGTGCCTTATAGACCTTCAGGATGTGTACATAAAGATGTACAGATAATCTAAAAGGTACTTGTGCTTCTGTCTGGGAGCCAGTCAGTGACACTGCCCTTTGGTCTCACTACAGCTCCCAGAGTGTTTACCAAATGCACGACATTGCTGGCAGCTCACTTGAGACTGCAGGGATTCCATATGTAGACTGACTTTGTTACCACCCCGACCAGGCATAGGTTCATAGTTGGTTACCAGGCTGTTGACCCGAAGGTCTTTATAAGCCTAGCCATGTGTACCCAATATAATACTAGAGAAACCCAATATAAAGAATCTTGCCTAAACTTGAAATCTTGGTTAGCAATGACTGTCCATATCTAGGAGGGTCGTAGGTGAAATCCCCAATAAGAATTTAGTTTCCTATCCAGTCATCCAGGCTGCGCTTAAACAGAGTCATAGCAGGCTTTGTTTGATGTGAATTGGTAGCCTATTCCAGAGGAGTGGCAACCTCTAAGAGACATATCTGTCCCTCCAGCAGGTACTATTTATGTCACAGGCCAGGTTAACGTCCCTGGAGCAGGTGACCCTTGTCCCATTTGACTTGCAGATGTGCAGCATTTCCATTAGGTTTGGATCTGAGATTGCTCTGTAGGCCAGGTGCAAATCTTCTACAAGTAGTCTGTACACTACTGAGTACAGTGACAGAGACTTCAGTCTGTCGGTGTATGATGTGCTGGAGTACCTGATTTTTCTTGGAGAGAAATCTCTGAGGTCTCTCGAGTTGCCGTAGGTGCCTGGTAAGGTACATACCAAAGGGAGCATTCTACTCAATTATTGTCATGATGAGGGTTGAGTACAGAGGAGTTATGACCTGTTTTGCTCTTGAGGCAATGCTTTTGCTAATGAGGTGTGCGACGTAGAATGCCTTCCTTACCACAGTTGACACATGGTGGTCAAAGTTTAGGCTGCAGTCAACTTGTGTTCCCAAGTCTTTCATTACTGAGATGTTACTTAGGGCATTATTTATGTGGTAGTCTGCAGAGATATTATTTTTACCGAAGGGGATGATGATGCTTTTTTTAGCACCGAGTTTGAGTTCATGGCTTTGGCACCAATCATTGGTTTGTGTAAGTTCCTCTTGGGGATTCAATGATTTGCACCTAATTTGTAGTTGTCAGCAAACTTAGCCAGCCACAGCCCCTCTGTTTTGGCCTGAATTTCTGAGAGGTATATTCCAAACAATAGAGGGCCCAACACTGACCCTTGTGAATCCCCACTGGTGACAGGTCTGCTTGTTGAGGTAAAGTCTCCAACTTTGACTGAATGTGATCTGTCGGTGAGCCAGTTAGCAACCCATCCGATGACATAAGGGCTGATATTCAGCTGGGAGAGTTCATCAATAATGCCCAAATGTGGAATTGTATTAAAGCCCTTGGTTAAGTCAGGGTAGGCTGTATGCACAGATTTGCCTTCGTCTGTGCCTCTGACATTTTTGAAGAAGTCCACCAGGTTTAACAGGCATGGCTTGCCTTTGACAAAACCAAACTGTGTCTGATCAAGTGTTTGGAGATCACCTATATCCTTATTTATAAGGTCCATGATGATTCGTGCCATGGCCTTACAGATAAGGCTGGTTAAACTTATGGGTCTGTAATTCCCAGAGTCTGTTGCTATACCCCTTTGCAAAGGGGGATGACAGTTGCTGTTTTCCATTCAACAGGGACAAAACCAGTACTCAACGTGTGGTTGAAGAGAGTACCTAATGGAGTTGCTAACTCATGATGTTAAGTTGTCTATCTCGCCTTCATTCTTGCTGGATGGGTTCGGAGCCGACCTCGGCTCCGACTCGGCCACTCTAAAAGCTCGAGAGTTGGTTCCACCGGCTCGAGGCTCCCCTTATATCCCACAATGCTAGGCGTGAGTTACCTCAGATCTCGTTTGCCGCTACAGCGATCGAGGTGTTTGCTCTCTACCGGCTTCTTGGTGAGTTATTGTAGAGTAATTTTTAGTCTACTTAAACCCCTTTAGTTTAATTCTTAACAGTTATTTCCCTTAGTTTAGTGGATTTTGTCCCTTTTTCTCTTCTATTATCCCCTTTTCCACAAAGAACTTATAAGTTCTTCCCTCGGGCCTTCGGGCCTTTTTCCATCCCCTAGTGGTGTGTGTGTGTTTTTTCTCAGGAATTTAAAAACTTTGATAGTGAGTTTTAATTTTTGAGTTAAACTTGTATAGGGTGTAATCAGTGTGTTTGACTGTGTGTGTGTGGTTACACTTCTTCAATAATGTCTAAAGACTCAAAGGTCTCAGGCTTCAAGAAGTGTGACTCGTGCTGTCAGAAAATGTCTCTGACAGACGGTCACACTTCTTGTGTCTACTGCCTGGGACCTTTACACTTGCAGGACTCTTGTGCTGTATGCCATGGCTTCAGCCCCAGAGTCCTGCAGGAAAGAAAAATAAGCTTATTTTGAGAGGTTTACTTAAGCCTGAGGGTTCCCTTACTGTTCCTTCGGAAAACCCTCCAAGGCTTCTAGGTCCTCGGCTCCAGCTTCTGAGCCGAGGCCTAAGGCTCGAAACCTCCGTCTACATCGGCTCCGGCTGGTGCCGATGAGTCTCAGACTGCAGTTTCTGTGGTTTCCTCAGCTCCGGCTGGAGCCGAGGTATTGGAAATTCCTTTGTCGGTTCCGACTAGACCTTCGGAACCGACATCTAGAAAGAGGTCCAGGTCACCGTCCCTTGGCTCCGTTCATTCGGCTCCAGCATCTCCCTTGCTGTCTGAACGGAGCCATAGATCTCACTCCTCTAGGTCATCGAGGCTTTCGGACCATGACCTTCAGAGGGTAGTGAGTCGACTTCTTAAGTCTGAGGCACTGGCCCAAATGCTTCAGAGCCCGACTCATCAGTCGATGACTGACCCTGTCTCCCATTATGTTCCTCCTCCGACTCCGTTGAGCTCGGAGCCGGGGCGTTTCGGAACCGAGACTGTGGTAGCGTCGGAGCCGATACAGATGTCTTGGGCTCCATCGTCGGCTCCGATTTCTTCCTTAGAAGAATCTCGGCTCGTCGGCTCTGAGGGGGTGAGTGGCATCGGACCCTTGTCCGACCCCGCTCTCCCTCTCGGAGCTTCGGCGCTGGTGAGTTCGGCTCCGACATCGGCCTCGGAGCCATCACTGTCAGTGCCGAGGGAGGTTCTTAGCTTTTCGGAGCGGGGACCTCTGGCTCTGCCTGACAGGGGTGCGTTCGAGGTCATGCGGAGTGTGTTGGAACCTGGTTCAACTCCACAGTCGGCTCCGTCCGCCCCTCCCTCTTCGGTGCCTCAGGTCAAGTCGACTCACTCCCTCATCCCAGACCGCAGAGAGCCAGCTCCTCAGGAATCCCCTGTGGGGATCTCATCCTCTTCCGAGGCCTCTCCTGATTTGGCAGAAGAGCCCCCTCGGAAGAGAAAGTGTAAGAGGAAACACATAGACTCACCTGAGTCCGTCACCTCTGACACAGATTTAGAGGATTCCGAGGGTTCCCCCCGTTCCCCTTCTGAAGATGTCTCATTTGCAGACATTCTAGAAATCCTCAAGCAGAGGGGGAATTGGTCAGCCCTCAACCCTTCGGAGGATGAATCTGTGTACCTTGAGGCGTTTGGCTCTCGCCCTTCCACCTCCTGGGTGTCTCCCCTTGACCCCTCATGCAGGTGGTAGCAAAAAAGGCATGGACGGCTCCTGATTCAGTGGACCCCACTCCCAGGAGACCCTCAAAATTTATCACGGCACCAGCAGATAAACAGTTTCTGACAAAAGGAGTTTCTGTGGATGCTATGGTGGTTGCTGCTGCCACTAAGAAGGAACTAACTGATCCTTCAGTGCCTGTCCATCCACCTAACAAGGAATCTAGGTCTATGGACAGGTACGGGAAGCGGATGTTCTCGTCAGCGACCTTTGCAATGCGTTCGCTGAACTACCTATGCCATTTTACTCGTCTTCAAAGAGACTTGATCAAAGAAGCGAGTGATATGTTGAAGGATCCTACAGCTGCGGGTTTTCAAGACAAGATGAACACTCAGCTGGCTACCCTGAACTCCATAGCTAACTCTTCCATGCGCCTCCTTTCGTATGCGGCTGATGGAGCGAGCAGGGCCGCAGGAACAGGAGTGGCCTTACGTAGGCATGCCTGGATGCGGTTATGCAACTTTGCGGACCCCTTTAAAACGTCGTTCACTAATTCCCCGTTTGATGGATCATCTCTTTTTGGTCCTCAAGTGAAAGAAACCTTGACTAGGTGCGAGACTGATGGCAAGACTCTTTCTGCCGTCGGAGTCCGTTTTTCTACTCCTTCTAGGCCTTACCCCAAAGGCCAGAAAAGTGGGAAAATGTGGTTCATAAACAATCTCAAGGGACTTAGCCTGACGACAGAGTCGGTTCCCGCCAGAGGCAGAGGGGAACAACAATGGTAGACGCCGCCCTAGAGGCAGGGGGTCCAGAACCAGGGCAATCAAGAAACTTTCTCTGATAAGCCCTTTCAGCATCCCTGAGGTGTTGCCCGACTGTCTACCTTCCGGGGCAGTCGGGGGAAGATTGTCACTGTACCCAGAAGCCTGGCTATCCCTCACTCGAGACAAGTGGGTACAGTCCATCATTTCCGACGGCTATTCCATTCCCTTCGTTTGCATTCCAAACCGATCAAAAAAATCCCTTCCAGATGTTCCACCCGCTCAAAGGGATCTTGCAGCTTTGGAAGTTTCAAAGCTGCTTGCAAAAAGAGCAATTCAACCAGTTCCAGCAGACCAGCAAGGATCCGGAATCTACTCCAGGTTCTTTTTAGTTCCAAAAAAAACAGGGGACTGGAGACCAATTTTGGATCTCAGTATCTTGAACAAGTCAGTCAAGAAAACACGATTTCGGATGGTCACGCTACAGTCCATCCTTCCCCTATTGGGAAGAAAAAACTAGATGTGCTCTATAGACCTTCAGGATGCGTACTATCATATAAAAATGAACAGAGAAGATTTCTCCGCTTCAGGCTGGGAACCAGTCATTTTCAATTCAGAGCCCTGCCCTTTGGACTCACCACTGCCCCCCGGGTGTTTACCAAATGCATGGCAGTGGTAGCTTCTCACCTGAGACGTCAAGGATTCCAGGTGTTTCCATATTTGGACTGGCTCCTCACAGCTCCCACCAAGCATCTTCTTCTAAGGGCCAGGGACTACACCTTTCGCACTTGTCAAAACTTAGGCATTTCAATAAATTGCGAAAAGTCTGTTTTGTCGCCTTGTCGTGTTATTACCTTCATAGGCGCAATTCTAGACACAGTCAACATGTCTGCGAGGCTAACAGATCAGAGAATAACAGACATACAAAAACTGGTCTCGCTCATCTTCAGCAGCAACAGAGTCAAAGCCAGGTTAGTTCTGAAAGTATTGGGGATTATGGCGGCTGCCATACCTTTGCTTCCATTAGCCAGATTCCACATGAGAATCCTTCAATGGATGCTCTTCACACAATGGTCATACCAGCAACTTCCGATGTCCCACACCATTATGATCACGCAAACATGCAGGAATCATCTTCTGTGGTGGATGTCTTCCCCTCAGCTCTTCTTGGGAAGACTCTTTGTTCCTCCCCCTCCAGTTGCTACTCTGACAACGGACGCCTCCCTGATCGGGTGGGGGGGGCATTATCAGGGCAGGACTGTCCAGGGCACATGGCAACCAGGCGAATGCCACTTGCACATAAATGTTCTAGAGATGAGAGCAGTGCTTTTAGCGTTGCAAGCCCTTCAAGACTCTCTTCCCTTGGGAACGATAGCAATCCAGACGGACAATATGTCTGTAGTGTGGTATATCAACAAACAAGGCGGAACCAGGTCCTACCCCCTGTGTCAAGAAGCACTCAGACTGTGGCAATGGGCGATTTCTTCTCAGCGGTTTCTGATAGCAACGCACATCCCCGGGAAGTCCAATCAAATTGCGGACAAGTTGAGCAGAGCTATCCTCATGCCTCACGAGTGGTCTCTGAAAGACTCTGTTGCTGCGACCTTTTTGCTACTCCCCAAAACAGCAAGTGCAGAGATTATTTCACCCTATTCCCTTTACCAGGCCAGCCCAGCAGAGACGCTCTAGTCCAAGTTTGGCCTCGGGGACTTCTGTATGCATTTCCTCCCTTCCCACTAATCTCTCAAGTGATACAGAAAGCTATCGCTCAGAAGGCCTCGTTGATCCTCATTGCTCCATACTGGCCTCGACAGGTTTGGTTCCCCTTTCTACATCATTTTCTGTTGGAGCGACCTTGGCATCTGGACCTACTTCCAGATCTTTTGATCCATCAGTCGGGTCAGTTTCATCACTCCCTTCCCTCTCTGAACCTCACTGCTTGGTTCCTCCAATTCCAACCTTAGCCAGGCTTCCTCAAATATCTCACTCTGTTCGAGATATTTTGATAGCTTCTCATAAATCTTCCACCCGAAAGATTTATTCGAGTAAGTGGAAGCGTTTCGTCTATTGGGCTCAAGGCAGGGACGTAGATCCTTTCACTGCTCCCATCCAAATGGTCCTTGATTTTCTAGCTGAACTCTTCCATGCAGGTTCATCTCCTTCGACTCTTAAAGTTCAATTGGCAGCTATTTCTAACTTTCATGTGGGCATTTCAGAGTCTGCCATAATGTCCCACAAGCTTTGCAAAGCCTTTTTGAAGGGAGTTTTTCTACTCAGACCTCCTATAAGAAATCCTCCTCCTCCTTGGGACCTAAATTTATTTCTTAGTTCTTTGATTCTTCCCCCTTTCGAACCTGCAGCCTCCTGTTCTTTAAAATTGCTATCATGGAAGACTCTCTTTCTGGTATCTATTACTTCAGCTAGAAGAGTTTCAGAACTTCATGCACTCAGCTGTCGACCTCCTTATTTGGTTTTCCATAAGGACAGGGTATCTTCTGAACCAACCCGTCATTTTACCTAAGATAGCCTCGGTGTCTAACCTAAATCAAAGCATTGACCTCCTGTGTTTTTCCAGAATATTCTAACAGGTCTGAACAAAATTGCATTGGCTAGATGTTCATCGTCAGTTAAGGTACTATTTGGATAGAACCAAACAATTCAGAAAATCTGACCAGCTGTTTGTCTCTTATGCAGAAGGCAGAAAGGGACTTTCAGTTTCAAAGGTATCATTATCTAGATGGCTAACATCTCTGATTTCCCTTGTTTATGAAATTAGACACCAAAAGCTGCCTAGCAAACCTAAAGCTCATTCCACCAGAGCTTTGGCTACTTCTATAGCCTTCCAAGACAGACTGCCTATTGACACCATTTGTGCAGCGGCTACTTGGGCTACTCCTCACACTTTCATTTCTCATTATAAGTTGGATTTAGCTTCTAGGCATAGAGCTAACTTTGGTTCCACTGTTCTCAGGAGTCTGTTCCGTTAGGCCACCCGGGACAAGGTGCTAGGGGCGGTCCCATCCAGCAAGAATGAAGGCGAGATAGACAACTTAACATATAGAAGTTATGTTCTTACCATAACGTTCCATGTTAGTAGTCTTCTTCTCGCCTTCTTGCGTCCCACCCTCCTTCCCCTGGCCTGGACAGACCTAGAGGAGTTTTGATTGTGACCTCTCTTTCTACCACCTCTTTACTTTAGGTATATGCTGCTGTGCATATTTTCCTGGATCAGGATGTAGGTCACCCTTCTCTTCTCCCTGGTTTATAGAGGTGGACTTTGTTTATAGTTATTCTGTTACTATTATAAGCTGGGCCTAGCTTACAAACGAGATCTGAGGTAACTCACGCCTAGCATTGTGGGATATAAGGGGAGCCTCGAGCCGGTGGAACCAACTCTCGAGCTTTTAGAGTGGCCGAGTCGGAGCCGAGGTCGGCTCCGAACCCATCCAGCAAGAAGAAGGCGAGAAGAAGACAACTAACATGGAACGTTATGGTAAGAACATAACTTCTATTTTTATACCATTTAAAACACAGCCTGGGTTGCCATCCTGTCCCATAGAGCTGTGCTTTTGGCCTTGCAGAATGCATTAATGACTTGCTGTTTGGAGATGCGAGGTGGTGGAGATGTAGAGGGAATGCTTTGTGGAATGTTTGGAGGGGACAGGGGGGTGACATTTTCACCAAACTTGTCATCTAACAGGTTTGCTATTTTCACAGGACCAGTGTGTATGATGCTATCTTTTTCTAGTAAAGCACGTCTGCATCCTAGCTTTTAAGTCACAGATGTAGCTGAAGAATGCTTTATGGTTATCCTTAGCCGTGGTTGCTAAATTTTTTTCAAAGTTGCCCTTAAGAGGATTTTACAAGTTGTCTTATGTTCAAGCAGAGGAAGATGTTCTTCCATTGCTGGGACCTCTCTTTTTTTATTCTTAGATAGCAACTTCTTTCTTTTGTTGTATAACTTAATACTAGATGTCCACCAGGAAGGCTTGTTTTTTCTTGAGGATCTTGTTTTGATTCTGTCAGGTACAGCTACTGAAAACAGCAAGGGATCGGGTACTTCAGATTTGCTTTTATCTGAGGATAACCGTAAATTATGAGAAGTTTCAGCTACAACCAACTAAAACTGTAAAATTCATAGGAGCAGTCTTCAGTGTACCAGTGACAGCTTCTCATCCTCTCTCGAGTACAGATGATCAGATTCCAAGTCAGAAAAATACTTTCAAATCCCAAGACTTCAGCCCGCTTGATCCTTCAAGTCTTAGGATCCATGTCAGCTGGCATAACCTTAGTTCCTCTAGACAGATTTTATATGAGAATTTTTCAGTGGATGCTAGCAATGCAGTGGCTAATTCTTTACCAGCGCATGTCAGCATAGAAAGAACCACTCAGGTGTGCAAGAGCTACCTCTGCTGGTGGATTCAGTCAGATCAGGTTCTACAAGACCATCCTTTCATTGTACCTCAGCACACAGCCATAGTGACCACGGACACTTCCCAGATTGAGTGGGGTGGAGGTTGGGCACTTCCTGGGGTAATCAATCCAAGGTACTTGGTTCCCCGAAGAGGCCAACTTGCATATCAGTGTCCTAGAGATGATAGCAGTGCTCTTGGTGTTGCTGACATTCCAGGACACACTCCTTTTAGAGACCGTTGCAATTCAAACAACAATATGTCGGTGGTTTGGTGCATCAGCAGACAAGGAGGGACCGAATTTTACCTCTTGCGTCAAGAAGCACTCAGAGTGTGGCAATGGGCGAGCTCATCAAACCACTTTCTTACAGCAATGCACATTCCGGGGAAGTCCAACATGATAGCAGACAAATCGAGCAGGTCCATTCTTCTACCTCATGAGTGGTCTCTCAACACAAAGGTGGCAAAAATGATTTTCTGCCGATGGAGCCAGCCTTGCTGCAACCTTTTTGCTTCTTCCCTAAACAACAAATGTAGCAGCTACTTTGCCCTAATTTCTCCTCGAGGGGAATCGCATAGGGATGCTCTACTTCATGACTGGCCCCTCGGTCTACTTTATGCTTACCCATCAGTTCCCCTGATTCCAAAATTCCTGCAGAAAGCTGTCTGGTTGAAGTGCAAAGTCATCCTCATTGCACCTTGCTTGCCTTGTCAGATTTGGTTCCCATCTGCTTTGCTAACCATGGATACTGGATCTGATTCCAGACCTTCTGTCACATCTGACAGGTATGACTCATTGGGATAGTACAACCTTAAGCTAACAGTGTGGTTTCTCCAATTCCATTAATAGGCAGAGAACTGATGCTCTCTTCCCCTGTCTGTTGTATCATCCTTTTATCTTCTCATAAACCTTCTAGAAGGAAACTTTATCCAAGCAAGTGGAAATAGTTTGTTTACTGGGCACAACCAAAACATATTTATCCCTATTCAGCCCCAATTTGTAATAAACTTGAATTTTGGTATCAATCTTTAACTAGGGAACAAACTCCTCTACCATTAAAGTTCAGTTAGTGGCAATATCTAATGTTCATGTTGGGTTTGAAAGTTGTTCTGTGATTTTATCTAAAGCTTGTAAAGCATTCTTAAGAAGGCACCCTTCTATTAAAACCCTCGTATAAAGATCAGACTCCATGATGGGATTTGAACTTGGTGTTGCAGGCCTTAATTTATTCCCTATTTGAACCAGCAGCTAAGTGCGATCTAAAGCTCCTGACCTGGAAAACTATCTTTCTAGTGGCCATTACCTCTGCTGGAAGAATTTCAGAACTTCAAGCTTTGTCCTCTAAACCTACCTATTTAATTTTTTATAAGGATAGAGTCACTTTACATACCTACAAATCTTTTTTTTTTTCCTAAGGTGGTGTCAGAATCCAGTATTAATTGGTCCATTAATTTGCCAGGTTTCTTTCACAAATTAGCAAACAAAGGTGAATGTATGCTGCATCTATTAGATGTTCACAAACGTTTACATTTTTACTTACATAGAACAAAATAAATCAGAAAGACAGATCGGTTGTCTCCTTTGCAGATTTAAAATTGAACAAACCAGTTACAAAAGTGACACTAGCCAGATTGCGTTTCCTTCATCTATAACAAGTTGGGTCTAATCTTACCAAAACCTTTGAAAGCCCATTCAACTATGTCCATGGCAACTTCTTCAGTGTTTCTCTCTAGGCCTTCCATGGACGACATGTGCAGCTGTAACCTGGGCCAGTCCTTATTCTTTTATCGCTCATTACAAACTAGATCTGGTCTCAAAGGGTAGACTATTCTTTGGCTCAATAGTGCTCAGGAATATCATTCCTTAGAATCCACCTGGGATTTTAGGCAGCTGGGGACTCTGTCCCAACATTTGAGAATAGAATGAAAATTGACGACATCAGATAAAGAAGTTATGTAGTTGTCCATTTTCATTGTTCCTCAACTTCCTGCCCACCAAGCCCCAACCCTTGTTTCAACAAACTTCTGGAAGAATGAGATATTGTAAGGACATCACTTTCCTTTATGATTGAGCTCCCTGTGTAGGACATAGACAAATTTGTGTGTTTTTCTGCATGCGCATTGGCAAGTAGCACTTTAGGTAAATCAGCAAACAAGATCTGAAGTATGTTAGAGGTTGGTGTATTACGGGTAAGGGAGAGGCTCGAGAGCTTGTTAACACAAGCTTTAGTAACAGCTGAGTTGGATCCAGACTCAACAGTTGAGAAAGAATGAAAATGGACAACACAGGTGGATCATTATGGTGAGTATATAACTTCTTTTTAACCTGCAAGACCCTTTCTAGTGGATGTCAGGTGCTGTCCCCTAGTGATTAGGTTGCCCTTTCAGTTTGGATCTTCATGTATGCCTGGCAAGTTTATAGTAATGCATTTTTGCTAATAATGTTGGTGTCTTATTGTATATAGTTGTATACCTTTGTAAATGGTGTGGATTTCAGATCTTTATTTTTTTTTTTCTTGATATGCAGGAAAGTCTGTAGTTGGGGTGAATTTGCAGGTTGTTGGTCTAAATGTGCTCTCTCAATACAATGTGTGACATTACAGTGTGCCCTAGTGTAGATCATTATACAGCTCTACTTACTCACCCATCTGGGCTGCCTCCTCTAGACCAGAAGTCCATGAAGTTAACTGCATTGTTCCTCCAATTTTCAGCAGTCTCTCAGCTGCAGTAATCAACATTCATTCTGCTTCACAGAACCCATCAGCTAGGAACATTTATCACAGTAAATGTAGGGGGTTTTCCATTTGGGGCTACTCCAAAGGCCTGATACTTTTTCACCACTAGTTTCTTCCATACTTGAATTTTTATCTGATCTCTTTGACAGACGTTTCAGTTTTATCACCGTCAAGTTGCAATTGGCTGCAATTTCCCATTTTCATATTGGACATAAAGACATGCCAATAGCTTCTCTAACAGTTTCAAAAGCCTTCTTCTAAGGGGCCTTTCTACTGAGACCTAACGTTAGAGTTCCAACACCTTCATGGGACATCACCATTATGCTACATGCTCTCACTCAAGCACCTTTTGTTCTTGCTACCTGTGCAGACCTACAATTTCTTGTATGGAAAACAGTTGTCTTAGTGGCAGTGACGTCAGCCAGACAGATCTCAGAATTACAAGCTCTCTCTTCTAAGCCCCCTTATCAGGTGTTCCATAAAGATAATTTCCCTTAGAACTAACACGGCCCTTATTCGTAAGGTGGTTTCCAAAATTAATTTGAGATGTACCTCAGTGGACTATATGAAGGGAGACATGATGGAACTGTTTTATGTCCCTCACCCTAAGGTTCATAGGTAGGTACTAGGCTATCTGCCTGAAGGCATTTATAAGCCTAGCCGGAATGTGTTTGCTTTCGCCGCCCCTTTAGATTAGTTCCCTGTGCCTGTGTCCAGCAGAGCCATTGAAGTGATCCCCGGGGTAAACTTTCTGTTTCCCATCCACTCATCAAGGTTTCTCTTGAAGAGGGTTAGCGAAGAACTCTGCCTAATGTAGATTGGAATCTTGTTCCAGAGCATGAGAAGTCTCTGGGACAGGAATCTATCCCTCCAGCACATCCTATTTATTGTTGTGGTGAGGTTTAGATCCATAGAGTGTGTGGCTCGAGGGGATATGGTTTTCTTTAGGTGGAGCATGTCCATCAATTCTGGGTTGGACATGGCCTTGTATGTCAGGCAGAGGCCACCTCTGAGTAGGCAGTATGCAACAGAGTAAAATCTCGAGTTTCTTCAGTCGAGCTGCATAGGGTATCTGTTTGAGGCCAGTGATCCTCTTGGTGAGGTACTTCTGTGGTCTTTCCAGCTGTTGTAAGTGTCTTGTAAGGTACATCCCGAATGGAGCGTTGTAATCTATGATGGGTCTGATGAGTGATGCGTAGAGGGGCACAATGACCTCTTTTGCTCTGGATGCAAACCCTTTTGTGATTAGGTGGGCCACATAGAAGTATTTTCTAACCACTTTGGCAATGTGATTATCAAAGGAGAGGTTACTATCTACTTGGGTCCCCAGATCCCTTATTACGTCTTCCGTATTTAGGTGGCTACCACCTATGTGGTAGTTTGTGGGTACTTTGTTTTTTCCAAAGGGGATGACTATGCACTTTTTGGCATTTAGCTTGAGGCTATGGTTTTGACACCAGGTATCTGTCTCAATGAGAGCTGGAGAGTCAGTTATAGCCCCTAGTTTGCAGTTGTCTACGAACTTGGTCAGCCATAGTCCTCCTGTGCTTGCCTGTACCTCTGAGAAGTGTGTGCCAAACAGGAGGGGGTCGTAGGACCGAGCCCTGGGGAATGCCACTTGTAACTGGTTTAGAGTCGGACCTAGCTCCTGCAACTCTTTAACATGTGGGTTCTGTGAGCCAGTTGGCAACCCATCTCATGATGTAGGGGTTTATGTTCAGGCTGGTGAGCATATCTATAATACCTGAATGGGGAATAGTGGCGAAGGCCTTTGCGAGGTCTAGGTAGGCTGTGTGGACCATCTTTCCCTTGTCTATAGCCTTGCTATCTGTCTCAAAAAGTCCACCAGGTTTAGCGGGCATGATCTGCCCTTACCAAAGCCGAACTGGGTAGGGTCCAGTGTTTGGAGGTTCCCAGAGTGTCAGTTAATGAGATCCATGATGATGTGCTCCATAGCCTTGCAAACCAAGCTAGTCAGGCTTATAGGGCGATAGTTCCTGGGGTCTGTTGTGGCTCCACCTTTGTGGAGCGGAGTAACCATTGCTGTGCGCCACTCCATGGGCATGTAGCCTGTGGAGAGGCTGAGTTTGAACAGTGTGTTTAGGTGAGGGGTTATTTCATCTTTGAGCTTGTGTAGGACATAGCCTGGGACACCGTCCGGTCCCATTGATGCTGTGTTTTTGGCTTTGGAGAGAGCTGCTTTAACCTGATTGTCTGTGATTTCAGGGGCACTACATTCTTCTGGTATGGTTATGGGCCCTTTTGGGGGTGAGAGGGGGGTGAAGTTTGCATTGAACCTGTCTGTCCGGATGGTGGCGATATCGGTCGGTTCAGTGTATTTTGTGCCATTCTGCAGTAACTCCGAGCAGATCTGAGAATTGCCACTTAGATTCTTGACATAGCTAAAGAATGCCTTGTGGTTATCTTTGGAGTCCTTGGCAATCTTTCTTTCAAAGCTAGCCTTGGATGATTTTATGAGGGATCGTAGTTTCTTGCTGATACTGAGCAGTGATGTCTTCCCTTCTTGGGATTTTGCTCTGTTTTGTAGTAGTTTCCTCCTTCTGTTGTATAGCTTGTTTATGGCAGGGGTCCACCAGACTGGTTTCCTTTTCTTGGAGGAGTGAGTTTTGGTTTTGCTTGGGATAGCATGATCCATGCATTCTTGTAGGTGCCCGTAGAGTGCATTTGTAAAGGATTTTGCAGCTTGGACAGCATTATCCTTTAGCATGTGGGCTTTGAAACTTTCCACCTCGGTCTTAAGTAACGTGAAGTTTACTTTTGAAAAGTTTTTCACAGAGGTTTCTTTGACCAAGGGTGGGGGTGAAATGTGGATATCCAGAGTGATTAGTTTATGGTCAGATCTAACCAGCGAGAGGTTGACCTCTGGTGTGGAGCACCGGTCGCCCATGTTGGTGATGACCAGGTCCAATATGTTGTCACCTCTGGTGGAGGTGTTGACCAGTTGATCCAGGGCGTTTGAGTTTATAAATTCTAGGAAATGTTGGGCAAGGGAGTTAGTACTTGAGTAGTTCTTCCAGTTAATGTTTGGGTAATTGAAATCACCAAATATCAGGTTGTTTGGTAGGACCTTTATGTTTCCAAAAATGCGGAATGGGGGTCCTGGGACATGGTGGGTGATCTGTAGCAAGCTGCACTTTGAATTGCAGTTTTGCCCATTGTTAGTTGCACGTGGATAATCTCTGAAGCATCTAACCTGGAGGTGTGGGTATCCTTGATGAATATGGATACGCCCCCGCCTTTTGTATTTCGGTCCAGGTTTTGTGGCCGAAATGTATGGTATGAGTTGTAGCCTGGTAGTGCTTGGGTGCTGTCTGGAGCCTTAAACCAGGTTTCTGTTACTACACGTATATTGATTTTCTCCATACTGAAGAGTCCCTCAAGTGCATGCATTTTGAGGTTTAGGCTTCTGGCATTGAGTAGATTACCCTCATTTTTTTATTATTTGTGCTATTTACAGCGGTGGGTTTGTCTTTAGAGCCTTGCCTAAAAAAGGCACTATGGGGGTGGCAAGAGCCTTGGCCAGTATTCGAAAGCCTAAGGGTGACAGCTGCCATCCGTCTCTAGTGAAGCAGCGTGGCTTGTCGAGCATGTCATCCCAAGCTGACAGACATTGGATCCCCTTTGAATGACACCAGAAACTTAGCCAGTTGTTGAAATTGATAATTTTTTCTTCATACCGTGGTATAATTTTTGGTGAGGGCAGGATGCTACTCAGGGTCAGGGTCATACCGGCCTGGGCTCTGTGATCAGAGAGCTCCTCCATGTCTCTTTTCATGTAGTCCAGGGAGGTACGGCTCAGGTCATTCACACCAACATGGACAATGACAGAGAAGTATTTGTATTGTTCTGGAGTGACCTGAGTGCTTGTGTTATGTGGCGGATCCTGGCACCCGACAGGCAGCTAACAGTAACCTTCTCCTTGTTCAGCCTAGTGAGTGGGACGTCAATGTGCCCGACTATAGAGTCACCTATTACTAGTGTGTTGGATATGTTATTTTGCCTTAAGGGCTGTGATTGCTTGGCACACTGGTTTTGTGAAGTATGTGTTTTATGGTTTGTGTTGGGGGGTGGAGGTTGCTTGGATGTCTGCTTTGGAGGTCTCTGTTGCTTTTGCAGGTTTTTATTTAGAGCCTTCGAGTATATTTTCATGTATTTGTGTGTTTTTTGCCGGTGCTGGTTTCATAGGTCTATGTGAGACTGGTGGTGTGATGCAAGTAATTCCCTTCTCCTCTTGACTGCCTGGTCCAGTCTTGGGTTGAGAGAGTTTAGCCTCCAATTTGGCTGTATTATTGCATCTCTTGCATATATTAGTATTTGGTGGTAGGAGGGAGAGGGTTGTCTTTGTACATGAGGCAATTGTAACATTGCCTCAAAATGCCCAGATTCACCAGTTGGACCGGAGAGTACACCTGAAACTGCCCTTTGGACTTGTCTGGATAGGTACAATGAACTGTTTTACTGATTGGCTGGTAAGGTCGAGTAGAGAGCCTTGCCCTTCTCTACAGTATGGGGGGGGGGTCTAGTGCTAAGGTTTATTAGTGCTTGCTATGAGTTTTGAGCAAGTGCTGGGCTGAGAAGTGAATGGTTTGAGTGCTTAAGTTGAAAGTTTGTCTAGTTCCAAGGGAAAAATTGAAGAGTAGACTTTGTGGAGCCGGGAATAGTTATATCCTAGCAAACCGCCGATGCCCGGCGCGCAAAACCAAGCAAATGTGGGTTTTATAGCAGGGAAATGAAAGAGAGAGAAATTAGCCCAAAATGGACAGTAAACTACTAATTTCTGGGATGAAACCACTCCTCCAGGGACAGATTTTTTTATTTTTATTTATTTTATTTATTTAACATTTGTTGACCGGGAAAGTCCGACTAGGTTCCACAGATCCTGTTTTCAGCGGAGGCCCGGGGAGAAATGCTCCAGAAGTCAGATAGGCTGCTCAAAGCTCCCCTGTCTCGCAGGTGAACAGAAAAACTTCCTTCTATCCAAGTAAGGTATGGGCAAACACAGAAACTTGTAACACAGCCCTGAATTCAGCACTAACCTGAAAACTGGACTATACTAGCTTAGAAAGGCGGGAAAACAAGTATATATATATATTTTTTCCAGAAAATAAAGCAGATAAAATCAAAAAAAAAAAAAAAAAAAACAGTATCTTATCCTTACCCAGGATGATGATACAGTATAAACAAAAATTGATCGACTTCAGCAATTGGTTCAGCTACTGGTGTCAGTCCAGGTGGATCCAATATCTGTCAGCGTGGGAGGATGTGGTAGACAAACCTTGCTGCTTTGCTAGAGATGGGCTGCACCTGTCCCCCCTAGGCTTTTGGATACTGGCAAAGGCCCTTGCCTCCCTGTAGTGCCTTTTTTAGGGAATGTCAAAACAACACATTTTCCATCGTTACAAAATCTAATCAAGATAAACTCAGGGTCATGCTGCTTAATGCTAGGAGTTTAAATGCAAAACTATACTCCCTGGAAGCACTCTCACCTTGGAGGAGGCTGTCATCTGTGTAGTTACCAAGACATGGTGCAAGGCCGCTGAGAGCACCCCAGCCTTGCAAGGCTACAATGCCTTCCACACATTCAGACTTTAGAACAAGCATGAAGGAACAAAAGTTGGAGGTGTATCCACCTTCATTAAAACCAACCACCTCAGGAAATCCAAATCCCTTAGAGCTACACGCTCCAGGGACTTAAACCTCAGCACAGAAATAAATAGGACATGCTGGAGGGACAGATTCATATCCCAGAAGCTCCCCTCACTCTGGAACAAAATCCCAATCCATGTTAGGCAGAGCCCCTGAATGACCCTCTTCAAGAGAAATCTTGACGAGTGGATGGGAGATCGTAGGTTTAGCCCTGGGATCTCTTCTGTGTCCCTACCAGACAGAGGCACAGTAAACTAACCTTAAAAGGGCTATCTTCTGTGACCTACTATACAGAGGCACAGTCAACTAATCTAAAAGGGTGGCGAAAGCCAAACACACTCTGGCTATGCTTATAAATGACCTAGGGCAGATAGCCTAGTATCAGCCTATGAACCTAAATACACTTCGACACTGGTCAAACAGCATGACTCTCTTGAACTACTCCATGCCAGTTACCTATCGGGAAAGTACCATACCACATGATTGCTAGCTGTAGCTCCCCTACCATGAACCAGGATAAGCAGACAGCCTACCTTAATTTTCTGGAATCCCTTGCCATAGAGCCCAACACCATAGTCATGGGAGATTCCAGCTATACTTCTATAGACTGGAGAACATACATGAGCAAAAACACACTCCCCCAGAGGTTCTGGACTTTAACAAAGATGCTCTGGAACAGATAGTCTGCACCCCACTAGGGGCTCTTATGTTCTGGGCATAGTACTCACCAACATGGTGAGTCACTGTACTTCCTCATGTATGATGCCCTCCCTGGTTAGGTCACACCACAAAACAGTCTCATTTGAAGTAACCACTGTGACTGACACCCTCACAGGAAAATAAATTATTAAAAAACTTTACCAAAGCTAACTACAGCCTAATAAGCGATGGTATAAAAAGTTTCATATCACCCGCAATCGCAGACATCAATGATCACTATCCAGAAGTGTAAGCAAATGCTCTGTACAAACACTAAGTGATACAACAGACTTTCCTTTCAGTTGAAAGCTGGCAAAATGAAAATTAGCTTATTTTGAATCCCAAAAAACAAAACTACTCCTTTTTCTCCCAAAGCCAAGTGATCACCTCAAGCTTTTCTCCATCTCTTCCCTAAGTAAAACCATCATTAACGTTGAAACTCACATAAAATTACTAGGACTGACAACTGATGACCAACTAAAATTTGACTTACACATTCAGCAATCGATTAAGAAAACTAATCAAAAACTTGGACTTGTATATTGCAACCAAAGATTTCTGTCCTCCAATTCCACTCTCTCCCTGGCTCAAGCCTGTCTACCTCCTAGCCTCTTCTATGGAGCCCCAGTTCTTACTAACCTTCAATCCTGGCTGCTTTCCAAACTTGAAAAACTTACAATAAAATCCACAAAATTTGGAGCTAACCTACCTAATTCCACCCACCGTTGCCGTGCTCTCAATAAGCTATACTGGGTTGAACTTCCCCATCATCTCAAATTATCTCAACTCCATGTAACCCACTTCCTTCCCAGTAAACCCACTGCTTGTACCTCTCTCTCTAGTCTAGTCACTTATTACACCCCTTCCTATGCCTTACACGGTACTGACAAATTCCTTCTCCAGAATGAACATTGGCAATCTTTTATATAATTCCTCCATAACAAAATTCTAGAACAACCTCCCTGCCAATTTACATAGCATTATACACATTAGCAGCTTAAAAAATCTTGGACATACCCCTGCCAGAACACTGCCTAATCCTGATTCTATCATCTGCCTCTCCCACTTATAGAGCAGTTAAGTTTTCGAGCTCTGCTCTATTTAGATAATACTATTGAAGTATATAATCTGTATGAATGTAAATTGCTTATATCATTATAATTACTTGTTTGTCATTGTTTCTTTTTATTTTTTTCATACTTATTGCAAAACTGTGCTATCTTAATATGTATGTATACATACTGTGAAACTCTACCTTTTTGTGAAACCTGTTACTGTAAAATTGTCATTAGTTTTCTTGGAGCTTTTCTCCTCGGGTCTCCACTGAAAATGGACCCTGTACTTGGTTGGACCAACCCAGTTAACAAATGTGAAATAAATAAATTAATAGTAAAGTGACTGCAGAAACTCTGCTGTACCTGACCGGATCGAAACCAGGACTTCCCGTAAAAACAAGACACTGTGGTGTACTTCAAGTATAAACAGATTATATAACGAGGAAGAAACTGTTGCCCAAAAGCAAGAGGGATATCACTCTGCAGAGGAAGAGTTCCCTCCTAAGCCTAAACAAGAAAATCATAAGTCTTGTAAAGTCTTCTAAATCAAATTACTGAACTAAATTCACATTCCTAGCCAAGGGTATTCATAAGGCATTCTTTAACTACATCTGAAGTCTAAAAGGGAGTGCCCAGCTATGTACTGAACTGGTTGTAGATGGGATCACTCTTAGTACACCAGAAGATATAGCAAATGTCATCCCCTGTCCAATCTACCATAATCCAAAAGCTTACCTGACACCAGCCATCTGCCTAGTATCTCTAGAGAACAGGTCATCTCTGCACTTGCCATGGCCAAAAACACTGCCTCAGTGTGACCAGATAATAATCTAGGTTGTTTAATACTCAATCTAAAACAAGACCTAGTGGACCCACTTGGAGTTCTCTTTAATAATAGCTTGAGAACAGGGTATGTTCCTGCAGAATGGTGAACAGCAGCAGTAATCGCCTTGCACAAAGAGGGGCCATCAACTGACCCTGGGAACTACAGACCTAGACGTCTAACCAGCCCCATCTGCAAGGCCATGGAAAGAAGTATCATGGACCTTATCAACAAAGACATAGGCAACCTCAAAATGCTGGACCCAAACCAGTTAATGGTAGATCATGCTTATTAAACCTAGTGGACTTCTGTGAAACATTCAGCAAAGCCATTGATTAAGGTTAGACAGTGCACACTGCCTATTTCGACCTTGCCAAGGCTTTTGCCATAATTTCCCACTCTAGCATCATTGAGAAACTCTCCCAAATAGGATTAACTCTTACAGTACTAGATGGGTGGCCAGCTGGCTCACAGACAGAGCACACACTGTCAGAATTGGTGACTCCACCTGCAGCAGTAAACCCGTCACCAGTGGAGTACCACAGGGGTCTGTGCTGGGCACTTTATAGTTTGGCATCTGTTTCTCAAAAGTCCAGGCTGGAGCAGACAGCCTTTAGCTCACAAAGTTTGCTGATGATTGCAAACTGGGAGCAATCATAGAGTCCTTTAAGTATGGTAACATTACAAGAAGGAAAAAAAGAAGGAAATAAATTATGTAAAATTCACTAGTAACCACCAAACACACACCACTGGAAAGCAGAGTTCTTGGACAAACGGAAATGTTTTATTCAGGTATTTCCGTTTGTCCAAGGACTCTGCTTTTCAGTGGTGTATGTTTGGTGGATATTACAAGAAGGGCTAACACAAACAAGTAACTGGTGCCACAGCTGTGGTTTAAAACTAAACCCAAAAAAATGCATTATTATTATTCCCTTCGGAGAAACGCAATTCCCTACAAATTACAATATTGACAGCGCCCACCCCCCAAGTTCCAACCCAGTGGTGCAAGACATGGGAACACAGTTTTATAGTAATCTGAGCATTGACCACCACGTTTCCGCAGTGGTAAGAAAAACCTTCTATGTAGCTCACCTCATAAACAAGGGCTTAGCATCTAAGTCAAGGGATGTTATAACTCAAATGTACTTGACTGTTATCAGACCACTAATAGAGTGTAATGTACCCTTTTGCATGTACCTCACCCGACACCTGCGCAGCTGGAGAAACCTCAGAGGTTTCTCATTAAAAAAATGCAGGGACTCCAAACCATGACCTACGTGGACAGGCTGAAAGCTCTGTCACTTTACTGTGCATCTTATAGGCTGCTGAGAGGTGACTTATACCTGGCCTATAGGGCAATCTCCATCCGTACCCTAATGAAAATGCTGCACATCTGTAAGTCAAATGATACAAGAGTCACTCGCTCCAGGGATTTCAACCTAACTTGTGACATTAACAGAACATGCAGCAGAAACAGGTAGGTCTCCAAGGGACTGCTGCTTCTCTGGAATGGACTTCCTATTCACATAAAACAGAGCTCCTCACTGACCCTATTCAGATGCAGCCTAGATAATCAGATGGGAGACCACACATTCAACCCTGGGGTGGCACCCATGTCCCTCACAGACCCGCTTTGTTTATAAATTCATTTTATGAACTACCCAAAAAGAACAAATTGGGATACTTGGGATTAACATGGCTAGGCTTGTAAAGGGTCTAGGGCTGCTAACCTAGTAACCTGCTATGAACCTGTGAACTTAAATCAGTCATTACATTTACCAGTCTTCTTTCCAAGCTACTCAAACAAGGGAGAATACTTAACTACACATGGTAGATGTCCACAGACAACTCAGATTCTATATCCACAGGGCAAAAAAATGTTAGAAAGAACGATCAGTTGCTAATTTCTTTTTCCAAACCAAAGTTACGTAAGGCAGTTTCTAAAGTTACCTTATCCAGATGACTCTCTGAGTGCATTTCATTTGTGTGTAAGAAGAATTTACCCTTATGAGGTAAACCCAAAGCACATTCAGCCACTGCACTCTGTACCTCTTCAGCCTTTTAACAGAGGATTATCCATTGATGACATTTGTGTCATAGCCACTTGGGCAATGGTCATACCTTTGTGTCTGATTGATTGTAAACTGGAAAGATCACACTTCTCCTTTGGTTCCACTATACTCAGGAGTGTCCTTCCTTGATACCACCCAGTTTGACAACTTGGATGTGAAAGTTATATACTTACCTTAATGTTAGATCCATGTTATCCGAGTCTGCTTCAAACTACCTCCCACCTACCCCCTTCCAGATTAAGATCCATGTTATCCGAGTCTGCTTCAAACTACCTCCCACCTACCCCCTTCCAGATTATCACCTATGGTTTCCAAATGATTGAGTGGATGTTATTCCCTGTCTGTGCACAGTCATTTGAGACTATACCCACTATTTTTCAACATTTTAGGATTATTTAATTTAAGACTTCCTGTCTTGCAAGGGTTCCCCTTAGATTTTATTTGTATGTTACAGTAGTGGGGGGGGGACCTTGATCCAAATAGCTGAATTATAGCCTACATAATTCTAGGTAGAGGAGGAGTCAGAGCTGTAGATCCAGTAAAGGTTCGAAGTTTGCTCCAAGTGCAGATCCTGTCCGATCCGACAGCCCACACTTTTGAATCAGACATCAGTCTAACATTATGGTAAGTACGTAACTTTTTTCTTTTTGCTTTAGCAGTTATGAATACTCTCATATATTCACAACAGGATTGATATTGTTTAGGATCATAGCTGGTTATTAGGCTAATGGCCCCCAGGGCCCTTATAAGCCTAGCCAAGTTCAACCTGTGTTCCCAAGGGTATCTGGTTCAGTCAGACATTAAAATCAGCACCTAATTGTCCCCATCCAAGAGGGACACAGGTGGAATCCCCAGAGTGAATTTCCAGTTACCCATCCAGTCATCTAAACTGGGCTTAAATAGGGCCAATTAAGGGCTTTTTTTTAACATGAATAGAAAGATTCTTCCAAAACCGGGGCAACCTCTGTGAGACAATGGTGTTAGGTACTGTTACGTTACACATTACCTTGAAAATGAAAACAAATACAGATGTACATCATATTACACTGCTGCAGTCATTACACTTGGGTTATCCTGCCGTCAGGCGGTCCCTCAGTCGGCCTGAGTTCCAAAGTCTTGGTCCGGCGTTGGTTGCTGTCGCCTCTTCCCTGACGTCAGTGCGACAGGGGTATATAAGATGCAGGCAACGCCATTTTCTTCAGTTTTTCTTGCTGCATGGTGCCCGAAGCAAAACCAGTTCGCAAGTGCCGGTCGGCCGACTCCTGAGATTTTCATTCCGAATCCAGAACCAAAGTCTTCTACAAAGCTAAGTACCCCGTTGGGGAAACTTTTTCTTGCCTCAGACCGATGTCGGTAAAAGTTAATAACTGTATTTCTTGTGGGAAGCAAATACCTCATAAGGATTTCCATTCCTATTGTATCCCATACCTAGGCCCAGACCACAACGTCACAGGTTGTCGGTTTTGTGCTAGGTTTAACAAGCACACTATTAAACGTCGGTTTGATTTTGCCCATTATTTTGGCAGAAAATTCAATTACACCATGCCGTCGGAACTACCGACGACCGGAATTCACAAAAAGTGCAAAGGCAAGGACAGGCATCCGAGGCCCAGAATTGACGACGAAGCCTCTTCTAGGCCAGTCGCCGGTTCTCCGGTTTTCAGCGAGGCGCCTTCGCAGCCCCTGACAACTGCTTCTTTAGAACCACAGGCCGCCTCTGACTCCCAAGTGGAGATGGCTAGGCCTTCGGACGCACCAGATTTACACCCTACCGAGACTAACCCTTCAGAGGGATCCGGAGTAGTTGAACAACCCGTAGCTTCAGAGGGTGTTTTCAGACCTACTCAGTTAACCATTAAATCTTCTGCTAAGTCTAAAACTCCTTTAAAACCAAAGAAACAAATTCAACATTCACCAGGACAGGCCTCCATGCCTAAGGAACAAATGCTCAAAATGGCCAAAGATTGATCACTTTGATCAGGGGGTCCCATCCCCCTCCTGATAAAAGGCCTAGACGGGATGTAGACTATGACTCTTCTGACCAGGTATCCATCTCTTCAGATTCATCCTCAGACCTAGGATACTCTTTACCCCCTTATGAGGATTCTGATGCTGAGGAATCAATTCCTTCAGCCTCTCCGCCAGAGGACTACTCCTTTGGGGAAACCTTACATACCATGAGAGAGCATTTCCATTGGGAGGGCCAGGATTACTCAGAATCCAAGAAAAGGCTCAGAGATTTCCTTTTATTACCTCAACACAGACCCCTTGCTGTTCCGCCAGTGTTAGATATTATGGATGATGTGTATACTGAATCCAGTTTAAATCCTGATTCTTTACCTCCTGCACCAGTTAAGCCAGACAGGTACTACAGAGTCCCTGACTCTCACAAATTTCTTTATAAAAGCCCTGTTGCTGACCCTGAAACTATTTCTCAGGGCCCCAAAGGGGTAAAGGCCTCTGCAGCAGAGTCTCCAGTCCCCTCTGACAGAGATTCCAGAGCATTAGACAGATGGGTGAAGAAAGTATATACATCTGCAACTTTAGCAATGAGGGCCTTAAATTGCCAGTTTCACTTGCTAAAATATCAGCAATATTTGATGTCTCAGTTGAAACAAAAAATGCTTCCAAACTCAGATCCTCCTAATTATAAGGAAATGCAGGATTTATTGCATGCAGTTGAACAAGTGGGAAAACATACCTTGCAATATGGTTTTGATTCATTAGAGGCCTCCTGTAGAGCAGCAGTTACATGATCTATCATTAGAAGACATGCTTGGTTAAAAGAACAGACATTACCAGATCATGTTAAAGCAAAATTATTGGATGCACCTTTGCAGCAGGATGTTTTATTTGGAGTTAAGGCAGAAGAGGTATTAAAGAAAATGGAAGATAAGGCAAAATCTATGCAAACGGTGAAGGATTTCTTACAGGTTCAGCCTCCTTGATTTAGCAGAAATTGGCCAGCAAAGAATTGGTCCTTTCCAGTTACAGACAGACCTCAAAGGGGCAGATACAGACGTCCAAGAGGTAGAGGTCAACCACAAGCTCCTTACAGGCCTCGATAATGGGGTGCATCAATCCAGAAAGAAGGGGAAGACAGGCCTCAACCTTATAGAAAACAGCCCCAATGACTTCCCACTACAGCTGCCAAACAGTTCTCTCTTGGCAGCCCCCTTGGGAGGAAAACTGGCACTTTTCTGTCCAATTGGCATATGATCACCAAAGACAAATGGGTTCTCAACATTGTATCTTAAGGTTACAGGTTCCACCTTCACACTCTGCCAAGGTTAAAAGGAATGCCAAATCTGCCACCAAATCAATGGGCAGAGGCACAAAGACAAATTACAGCACTCATGGACATGAGAGCTATTCAAAAGGTACCAGCACAGGAGCAAGGAAAGGTTTTTACTCAAGACTCTTTCTGGTTCCCAGAAAGGACAAAGCCTGGAGGCCCATTCTGGATCTTACTTCTCTAAACACTTACCTGGATGTTCCAAAATTCAAAATGTTGACACTACAGCAGCTTCTTCCCATGGTGGGCAAGAAAGCTTGGCTCGTAACTTTGGACCTCAAGGAGGCATGCCTGTATGTCCCTATCAGACAAAACTACAGAAGATACCTCAGATTCATAGCTGGTTCAATGCACTACCAATTCTCTGCACTGCCCTTTGGCTTATCTACTGCGCCCAGGGTCTTCACAAAGTGCCTGGTACCAGTAATTGCATTTTGCAGACAGAAAGGAATTCAAATTTATCCGTACCTGGACGACTGCCTGATTCAAGCAGAGAGCAAGGACATTCTTCTAAACCATCTGGCGTTTGTAAAAAAAAAGTTATTAAGTTGCCTAGGGTACACAGAAAAGAAAAGAAGTCAAAACTAGTGCCCTCACAAGAGGTAATATTTCTGGGTGCCAGCTTGAATACAACGGCCCAGATGACTTATCTCACGCCAGACAAGGACAACTGACTCAATATTTTCAATTGATGGCAACAAAAACCCAACTCCCTACAAGAAAAATTCTGCAGGCCTTGGGTTACATGGCATCTTGCATACTACTAATTTCATATGCCAGACTGCATATGAGGAAACTACAATGGTACCTAAAGAGTGTATGGTCTCAACACTTGTCAAAGTTTGGAAACAGTAATACCACTAATTCCTTGCCTTCAACAGGAGTTTCGATGGTGGGCTCAAGCATGTCACCTCAACAAGGGACAGCCTTTCACTCAACCCACAGCCAGGCAAACACTGACAACAGATACATCGGATTACGCCTGGGGAGCACACATGGCAGGAAAATGTATTCAGGGCAAGTAGCCCGCAGAACAAAGGCATCTTCACATCAGTCAAAGAGAGATGCTAGCTGTACAAAATGCCCTTATAGCTTTCAAGGACCTTCTGCATCCAGGACAACTACTACTAAAGACAGACAACACCACAGTTATGTGGTACATAAACAAGCAAGGGGGCACTCATTCTTATTCCCTCTGCAGACAAGCCATGATCTTGTGGAACACAGCTCTAACCTATCAAGTTCATCTGCAAGCACAGTTCTTGCCAGGAGAGAAAAACACACTGGCAGACGGCTTAAGCAGAAACATCATGGATCCGCACGAGTGGAAATTACATCCACAAATATTCAGAATGATAACACAAAAATGGTGGAGCCCAGACATAGATCTGTTTGCATCCCCAATGAACTGCCAGCTACAGAAATTCTGCACAAGGCCTTACCACCCACAAGCATGGAAAGTGGATGCCCTCTCTTTCAGCTGGAAAAACCTACAAGTATATGCTTTCCCACCACTATCTCTCCTTCCAAAGGTACTCATAAAAGCCAGGCAAGAAAAGCCAAAGATGATCCTGATTGCCCCAGACTGGCCACGCCAGCACTTTTATCCAATCTTAAAGAACTTAGCACAAGGTCCACCCTGGATTTTGCCTCAAATCCTACATCTTCTGACAACACAAAAATCAGATACTTCACAGCCAGCTAAAGAGTTTAAACCTGGCTGCATGGCAGATTCTTTAGTCAAGCAAGCAGTGCCTCTCTCCAAAGCTGTTATGGATGTCATTCTGGAGGCCAGAAGGCCTAGCACCAGGAAAGCCTATTCGGATAAATGGAAGAGATTCTGTGCTTGGAACCAGGCTCGCAGCCTTGACCCTCTTGTCCCAAATATTCCTCAGATACTACAATATTTAACTGAGATGCTGGACAAAGGCCTTTCCATTTCATCCATCAAGATCCACGCCTCTGCCATCTCTGTTCATTACAACACGGACCCACCTATTTTTTCTAATCCTTTGCTAAAACAGTACCTCAGAGGGGCAAAAAACATAATACCGCCCTGTAGAGCACCAACTCCAACTTGGGACCTCAACTTCGTGTTGGAAAAATTAACTTTACCTCCTTTTGAGCCAGCTAACTCAGCAGATTTTAAATATGTCTCTTGGAAAACTGCTCTGCTCCTGGCAATAACCTCAGCACAAAGAGTTTCAGAATTACAGCCACTAATGGCAGTGGAACCTTTCATCATTTTCCACCAAGACAGGGTGTCTTTAAGAACAAACCCTACTTTTATGCCAAAGGTGGTATCAAGTGTGGCTCTAAACCAAACTATTCACTTGCCAACTTTTTATCCAAATCCACAGAATAAAGGGGAGAGACTTCTGCATTCTTTGGACATATACAGGCAGTTATGCTTCTACTTGGACAAAACCAAAGCTTTCAGAAAAACAGAGCAATTGTTTGTAGCATATGCTGTAGGAGCACAGGGAAAAGCCATTTCAAAACAGACCATTTCAAAATTGATAGCACACTGTATACATTTCTGCTATACACACCATGGGAAACATGTACCTAACAGCATTAGTTCTCATTCCACCAGGGCAACAACTACTTCAACTGCCTACTTCAGAGGAGTACCTACCAAGGACATTTTGGAAGCAGCAACTTGGAGTTCTGTACATACCTTCACCAAGCATTACCATCTGCCTCTTTACTCTAAATCCAGAGCTGGCTTTGCCACTGCAGTGCTGCAGGGCGTTATAGCCACCCCTAATGCCTTCTAGAACCAGCCACCCTACCTCAGCTTTGGGATTCTACTCAAGTGTAATGACTGCAGCAGTGTAACACAATGAACATAGTACAGTTTTGTACCTACCATAAATGTAGATGTTTGAGTGTATACACTGCTGCAGTCCAGGTTACCTCTCCTCCTTCCCCTCTTACTTGCTGGTACGTAACTAAGTCTTCTACCCTTTACTACCTATGGGGAGTATTTGCTGGTAACTGAAAGTTCTTTGATTGCTTTTCATATGTATTTTTTATTAGCAATTTGCATTGCCTACCTTTTTTGGGGGCACCTGACATCTG
This sequence comes from Protopterus annectens, assembly GCF_019279795.1. NCBI lineage: Eukaryota > Metazoa > Chordata > Ceratodontiformes > Protopteridae > Protopterus > Protopterus annectens. The sequence goes on from NC_056743.1 coordinate 1,507,819,902, forward strand.
GGGCAAGAAAAACTGAAGAAAATGGTGTCGGCTGCATCTTATATACCCCTGTTGCACTGACGTCAGGGAAGAGGCGACAGTAACCGACGCCAGACCAATACTTTGGAACTCAGGCCAACTGAGGGACCGCCTGATGGCAGGATAACCCAAGTGTAATGACTGCAGCAGTGTATACACTCGAACATCTACATTTATGGTAGGTACAAAACTGCACTTTCTTTCTCTCTTTCAGTGGTATTTATTAACTACAGTACACATGTGTGGGAGTCTCATGGAAAGCACCAGGGAGACTCCCAGAACAAAGGAATAAACAAGCTTATATACTAGTGATATTGCTGACAGTACAAAAATATAAAATGAACCAATTAGATCATTATACAGGGCAATTAGCCAATCAAAGGTTTACCCGTAAACATAAGACAATTCACATCATCATATCTCTAGGCAGAGAAAGAAAATCGGATACACTTCCATAAAGGGCACATTTCCTGCTTTCAAGCAGACTCTTGTTTGTCAGTATTTATTCATTGCTCAGAGTTCATTCAAAGTTCACAGTACACAGTACATTTTAATGCATACAGACTGTCACATACTCAATTCCCTCAAACACATGCTTTGGCTGTTCATATTGTACAATCCCCCATTTGATGCTGTGTAAGCATCACCATTTAACATGTCATACATTTGCCCCAAATCTAACATAACCATGCTACTGGTCTTTTCATCATTGGAAAACATTGTCATTTCATCGTCTACATTCATAGCTGCAGGCATATAAAACTTAGGCACTTTCTTCACAGTTTTTGAAGACATTAATTTCAAGATCAGTGCTTTGATTAGAAATAAGACAAGAAAAGCAACAATTGCTAATACTGCAATTAATAAAATCAACTTCAACAGTCCACCTCCCCAGCCTGAGAACAGGTTGGTTAACCATGCCCATGTTGAACTATCGGCCTCTTTGGCTTCCGAGAGTTTGGAAATTCTTTGAATCAGTTCAAGATGGCTTTCAATTTTGCGCTGTTTGTCAGGAATAAATGTACAGCACTCCTCCTGGATTAAAGCGCACGTTCCTCCTTTCGCCGCTAGGGTGAAATCGCGAGCCATACGGTTTTGGAGTACTACAGCTCTCATAGCAGTCACTTCATCAGTCACAAGTTCTAAGGCAGAAAATGTAGCATTGCTTAATATTTCAAGCAATTCAGATAGCTTTCTCAGTTCCCAAATTGATTTCACTGCTCCGTATGACGGAATTATACCAGCCCATGATATGACGTCATCACCCAAGTCCATATGGGACAGTCCTTTGGTGCCAGCATGAGCTACATCATGGTGATAGATCCATGAAGCATCAACTTGACCTACAGGATTGGCAGGCTTCTTGACCTCTTGAACGTTCCGAATTTTTCCTTTAAGTAATGCAGATACATGTCGAATAGCTGGGACTAGGTAGCCCAGGAAGCAGCTGCCAGACCAGTTTCCTGGTAGCCATTTATATGCTTTTCTTCCGCACACAAAATAACAATTTTCTACTTTAATGGTGATGTTGATAGACTCAGAGCAATCCCCGGCGTCCTGCAGTCCTTGGAATATTTTCCAATAGACAGTTTCTATTTTCTGAGAAAAGTTAGCTATAGAGTTTTTAACAAGTCTTTTTATAGGTGAGAAATCTGTTACACAACCCAAATTGTCTGCAGTGCAGTTATGTACCACTGTTTTGTTTGGCCTCTGATTCCCTGCCTCCTGCTCCCAGAAAACCTGACAGAGACTACAGGGTCCCTGAGTCCCACAAGTTCCTTTTTAAAAATCCTATTGCAGATCCAGAGACTGTTTCACAGGGGCCCAAGGGCATTAAGGCTTCTACTGCTAAAAATCCTACCCCTTCTGATAGAGACTCCAGGGTGCTGGATAGATGGGTTAAGAAGGTTTACACTTCTGCAACCTTGGTCATTAGGGCTTTAAACTGCCAGTTTCATATGTTAAAGTATCAGCAACATGTTATTGGACTGCTTTAACAGAAAATGATGTTGATACCTGCCTGTGTGGAAAATAAAGAATTACAGGATTTAATGCATTCTGCTGAACAAGTTGGAAAACATATTTTGCAATGTGGTTTTGATTCATTAGAGGCCTCATGCAGGGTTGCTGTTACTGGGTCTGTGCTTAGAAGGCATACTTGGCTTCAGGAGCAATCTTTGCCTGATCATGTTAAAGCTAAATTGTTGGATGCTCCTTTAAATCAGGACCACCTGTTTGGCAACAAGGCTGAGGAAGTTCTTAAAAAGATGGAAGATAAAGCTAAATCTATGCAAACTGTTAAAGATTTTTTTACAAGTTCAGCCTCCTAGATTTAGTAGGCACTGGCCCTCTAAGAATTGGTCCTTTCCAGCCCCTTCCAGGTCTTCTCAAGCCAAAACGAGACACATCAAAAAACCCAGGTTTCAGTCCCAGGGGACACACAGAACTAAGCAGTGGGGCTCCACTTCCAAATCTGGGAATAATAAGACTCGTCCCTGTGGTAAACTGTCTCAATGACTTCCTTTTAAAATTTCCAGGCACTTATCATTTGACTACCCCTTTGGGGGAAATATTGCTCTTCATGCAAAGAATTGGGACTTATTACCCAGGACAAATGGATTTTAAATATAGTGTCCCAGGGATACAGATTTTACTTCCCCACGTTGCCAACACCAAGCGCGTCACCGGACCTACCCTCAAATCAGTGGGCAGATGCCCAAAAACAAGTACTTTCTCTCTTAAGCATGGTGGCTATTCAGCTGGTACCAGAAGAGGAAAGGGACAAGGTTTCTATTCAAGACTTTTCCTAGTACCCAGAAAAGAGAGTTTATTGCGTCCTATCCTGGACCTGTCTACTCTAAACACCTTTTTGGAGATTCCAAAATTCAAGATGCTGACTCTTCACCAATTACTTCCTATGCTAGGCAAAGATGCCTGGTTGGCAACACTAGATTTAAAAGAAGCATACCTGCATATCCCAATCAGGGAATCTTGCAGAAGATACCTACGCTTTAAAGCAGGCTACACGCAGTATCAGTTCTCTGCACTGCCCTTTGGCTTATCTACTGTGCCCGGGGTATTCACAAAGTGCCTAGCTCCAGTTATTGCATTTTGCAGGCAAAGAAATATTCAAATATACACTTACCTGGACGATTGTCTAGTTCAGGCAGAAAGCCAGGACATACTTTTACTTTTGAGTCATCTGGCCTTTGTACAAAGGGTTCTAACTTGAATGGGGTACACCATAAATTAAAAGAAATCACACCTGGTACCCTGTCAACAACTTGTATTCCTGGGAGCAAGCTTGAATACAACTTCCCAGATGGCTTACCTCACGCCAGAGAAACAAATTCATTTGACAACCTACTTCAAACAAGTGGCCACAAAAACCCTGCTATTTGCAAGACAAATACTGCAAGCCTTGGTGTTCATGGCCTCCTGCATTCTTCTAATTCCATATGCAAGACTGCATATGAGGAAACTACAGTGGTATCTAAAAAGCCTATGGTGTCAACATTCTCAGGACCCTAGAAACAATGATTCCTATCATACCTTGCCTACGCCCAGAGTTCCTTTGGTGGGCAGAGGCCTGCCACTAAAACAGGGGGCTACCTTTCACACCACCCTCTGCCGCCCAAACCCTAACAACAGACACATCAGACTATGCATGGGGGGCTCACCTGGCAGGGAAGTGCATTCAGGGCAAATGGAACCCAAGTCAAATGCACCTGCATATCAATCAAAAAGAAATGTTAGCTGTACAGAATGCTCTGACAGCTTTCAAGGACCACATTCTTCCCGGACAACTAATGGTAAAGACAGACAACACCACTGTTATGTGGTACATCAACAAGCAGGGGGTTACACATTCTTACCCCCTCTGCAGACTAGCCATGGCATTGTGGAACACAGCCTTGAGCTACCAAGTGCACCTACAAGCTCAATTCCTGCCAGGAAAATTAAATACACTGGCAGATGGACAAAGCAGAAACCTCATGGACCCACACGAGTGGAAACAGGAACCAAAGATTTTCAACATGTTGACAAGCAAATGGGGAAGCCCAGATATAGACCTGTTTGCCTCTCCCCAGAACTATCAATTGGACAAATTTTGCACAAGGACTCCCCACAAACAAGCCTGGAAAGTGGATGCTCTGTCCTTCAGCTGGAAAAACCTATCAGTCTATGCCTTTCCTCCTCTGCCTCTGCTCTCCAAAGTACTACTAAAAATCAAACAGGACAAACCAAGGATGATACTGATTTCTCCAGACTGGCCGCGCCAACACTGGTACCCCCTCCTGCGCAGTGTGTCACGGTTATCTCCATGGCACCTGACTCAGACTCCTTCCCTGTTGTCTCAGCAGGAGAACCAGATTCTGCACTTCTAACACTGAACCTTGCAGCCTGGCTAATTACATAATCTCTCCTTTACCATACCTCAGCAAACCTGTGATGGATGTCATTTTAGAGGCAATGAGGCCTAGTACTAGAAAATCTTATGCTGAAAAATGGAAAGGTTTCTGTGCCTGGAACCACTCTCAAGGGATGAGCACAGCAGTGCCCAGTTTACCTCAGATTTTACAATACTTAACTGAGATGCTTCACAAGGGCTTGTCTTTTTCCTCCATTAAAATCCATGCCTCAGCCATTTCAGCTCATTATAACACAGAACCTCCCCTCTTCTCTCATCCACTGCTCAAGCAGTTCCTCAGAGGGGCCAAAAATGTGAGACCACCCAGGAGAGCTCCAACCACAGCCTGGGACCTTAACTTTGTCTTGGAGAAACTCACTCTACCTCCTTTCGAGCCAGCTGCTACTGCAGACTTAAAATTTCTTTCTTGGAAAACAGCTTTTCTTTTAGCAATCACTTCAACTAGAACGGTATCTGAATTACAGGCCCTTATGGCAGTGGAGCCTTTCATCATCTTTCATGCAGACAGGGTGTCCCTCAGAACCAATCCATCCTTCATGCCCATGGTGGTATCCAGTGTGGCTCTTAATCAGTCCATTCATTTGCCAACCTTCTTTCCCAATCCACAGAATAAAGGGGAACGAATACTGCATTTCTTAGATGTGCACAGACAGCTTAGATTCTGCTTGGGACAGGACTAAGCCTCAAAGGAAATCTGAACAACTGCTGGTGGCATTTGCTGCAGGGGCAGAGGGGAATGATATTTCAAAGCAAACCATTTCTAAATTGATAAGCCATTGCATTCATTTCTGCTGTAAGCACCATGGAAAACCTATCCCCCAGTGGATCAGACCTCACTCCACCAGGGACATCCTAAAAGCTGCTACCTGGAGTTCTGTACGTACTTTCACCAAGTATTATCATTTGCCAATTTTCTCTAAATCCAGAGCTGGCTTTGCCATTGCAGTCTTGCAGGGACTTATAGCTGGCCCTAATGCTATCTGAATTCCTCCTCCTAACCATAGCTTTGGGAATGTACCCAAATGTTATGACTGCAACAGTGTAACACGAAGAACATAGTACAGTTGTGTACACTTACCATAAATGTAGATGTTCGAGTGCATTCACTGTTGCAGTCCTGGTTACCCTCCCTCCAGCCCCCTAACTTCTTTTGGCTATACCTCTACTTTCCTTTACTATGTTTAAAAGCTTTTTTTGGTGTATTTGCTTTTTTGTTGGAGGTATATCTTTGTACTTTTATATTTAATTTCTTCCCATTAGGGTGGCACCTAACATCTGGGGCAAGAAAAACTGATGTAATGGCATCGGCTGCATGTTTTATACCTGTGACCTGATGTCATGGAAGAAGGGACAGCAACCGGCGCAGGACCTAAGACTGTGTTAATCAGGCCTACTGAGGGCTACCTGCAAGCAGATAACCCAAATGTAATGACTGCAACAGTGAATACATTTGAACATCTACATTTATGGTAAGTGTACACAACTGTACTTTTTGGACCTGTCAGAACCGGATCAGTCAGTTTCCTCTGATGATGAACAGGTTCAAGAATCAAAACAGATGTTTTCTGTTACCCAAATGCTGCCTAGATTTAGATGTATTCAATTAAGAGCAGTCATCAGCTGATCTTTTGGAGGATTAACCTTCAAATGTGGAGAACTTTCCTCCATTGATCTCGGCATTAGAAGATGTTTTTACGAAAGCTTTCAACTCTCCCTTGCGCTTTGAGGCTCTGCCTAAAAAAGTGTTTTAAGAAATTCAGGGTATTGTTGACTGTGCCTGGCCTGCAAGCTTCCTCATCTGCACGCCCTGCCATTGTGTCCCCAGTGACGACTTCTGAGAAAAGGGCTTTTCTTCTTCAAATCCTGTTCCTTCAGATAAAGTAGGCAGATGTTCTTCGTGTTTCACTGTTGCAGTCATTACATTTGTGTGAGACACAAGTGCAGCATTCAAAATCTCATTTGTTAACTCATCAGAAAAGTTCTGGCTGTACAACAAAGCATACCTCCTCATCACCACTGACAATGCTGCAATTCTAGCAACAGTATCAGTCCCCTCCAAGGCACTTTAAAAGCATGTTTTGACACGAGAAACACTGGCAACAGTATCCTTGACAAAGACCTTTTGCTCAGCAGGTAACAATGCAGTAAACTTTTCTAAGATATACATACATCTCAACACAAACTTCCACATAAAACACTGGTAGCTAAACACTTTAAAAGCGACAGTGCTGGACTGCACCAGCTTCTTCCCATGAGATTCTAAACATAGTACAGTTGTGTACATTTACCATAAATGTAGATGTTCGAGTGTATTCACTGTTGCAGTCATTACGTTTGGGTAATCTGCTGGCAGGTTGCCCTCAGTCGGCCTGAATTCCAAAGTCTTGGGTTCTGCGTCGGTTGATGTCTTCTCTTCCATGACGTCAGGTCGTCAGGGGTATAAAACATGCAGCCGATGCCATTTTCTTCAGTCTTTCTTGCCGCGTGGTGCCCAAAGCAGAAGCATTTCACAAGTGCCGGTCGGCCGACTACTGAAATATTCGCGTTTGAGTTTCAGAACTGAAGTCTTCAATAAAGCTAAGTACCCCGTTGGGGAAACTTTTTTCTTGCCTTTTACCGATGTCAGAAAAAGTTAATAATTGTATTACTTGTGGGAAGCAAATACCTCATAAGGATTTCCGTTTATACTGTATTCCTTGCCTAGGCCCCGATCACAACGTGCCTGGCTGTCGGTTTTGTGCTAGATTTAACCAACGCACTATTAAGCACTTTCGCAGCCCCTGATACCCACTACGTTCGAGTCGCAGGCCTCTACCGACACCCATGTGGAGTCCGGCATGCCGCAAGATACTCAAGGTATTGGATTGACGGATGTATCTCTCTCGGATGGGTCTGGAGACGCTGAGCAGGCACCGGCTTCTGAGGGTGTATTCAGACCTCAACATTTTTATATCAAACCGAAAATAGCTGCAAAACCAAAGGCCAAGACACCTTCTAAAACTAAAAAACTGACCCCTGAGCCACGTTCACAGACCTCTATGCCTAAAAAACAGATGGCTGAAGACCTTATTACCTTGATCAGGGGTACCCATCCCCCTCCAGATAAGAGGCCTAGGCTAGACGCTGACTATGAATCTTTAGATCAGGTTTCTATTTCTTCTGATTCTCGTCTGATCAGGAATTATCTTTACCTCCCTATGAGGATTCTGATGCTGAGGAGTCTATTCCATCTGCATCTCCTCCTGTGGATTATTCATTTGGAGAAACCTTGCATACTTTGAGGGAGCATTTCCACTGGGAGAGTCAAGACTTCTCAGAATCAAAAAAGAGGCTCAGGGATTTCCTCCTCCTCCCTCAGCACAAGCCTTTAGCCATTCCCCCTGTGTTAGACGTTGTGGATGAAGTTTTCTCTGAGTCAAGCCTGACCCCTGATTCTTTACCTCCGGCTCTCAGTAAGCCTGACAGGTATTACAGGGTCCCTGACTCTCATAAATTTTTATTTAGAAACCCTGCTGCTGATCCTGAAACTATTTCACAGGGTCCAAAGGGAGTTAAGGCCTCAACAGCAAAAAACCCTACCCCCTCTGACAGAGATTCAAGGGCGCTGGACAGATGGGAAAAAAAGGTTTATACATTTGCAACCTTGGCAATCAGGGCCTTAAACTGTCAATTTCATATGCTTAAGTACCAACAACATGTTATGGGATTGCTGAAACAGAAAATTATGTTGATCTCAGAATGTGCAGAAAATAAGGAATTGCAGGAATTATTGCATGCAGCTGAACAAGTTGGAAAGCATACTTTGCAATGTGGATGTCCTTCAAGAATGCAACTGCAGTCATAACATATGGGTTGTCCTGCCTCAGGCAGCCCTCGGTCGGCCGGATTCCAAAGTCTGGGTCCGGCGGCTGATGTCGCATTTCTCTCCGACGTCAGAGCGGCTGGAGTATATAAGCATCAGCCGACGCCATCTTCTTCAGTCTTTCTTGCCGCGCGGTGCCCGAAGCAGTTCGCAAGTGCCGGTCGGTCAGCTCCTGTATTCTTCGATCTGAAGTCATCAAAAAAGCTAAGTACCCCATTGGGGACCTTTTCTTGCCTTAGCCGATGTCAGAAATTACTGAAAAAGTTAATAATTGTTTGTCTTGTGGTAAACAAATACCTCATAAGGATTTCCATTCTCACTGCCTTCCTTGCCTTGGCCCAGACCACGACGTCTCGGCCTGTGCCGCCTGTGCTCGCTTCAATAAGCGCACTCTCAGGCGCCGGGCGGAGTTCGCTGAAGACTTTTTCGGCGAAAAATACGATTACAAGATGCCTTCGGAATTACCGACATCGCAGACTCCTAAAAAACGCAAAGACCGGGACCGCCATCCTCGGCTCGCGTCTTCCACCGACACCACGCCAAAACCTACCGCAAGTGCCCCGGTTCCCTCTGAGGCGGTTATTTCACCGCTCCGAACCGAAGACACCGCATTACCGATGCCTCCGATACCGGAGACCACACCGACGCCAGTTATTGATTTTCCTCCGGATACTGTAACCGAGGAAATGCCCGAGACCATTGCTGTGGATAAGGTAACTCCTGCACGTGTTGCTGCTAGGTCTCCCATGTCCATGTCTATCAAGGCCTACACACGTGCTAAGGCAGCCAGCAAGACTAAGCACCTTACTGCTAAAGCCTTACCTCAGCCTACTCCTGAGACACAAATCATGACTATGGCAGCAGACTTAATCTCCATGATCAGAGGTTCCCAGGCCCATCCTGAGAGAGGATCCCAGCCTCCTCCTGATAAGAGGCCCAGGTTTGAGCCCACTGACCCTCTCCCTTCAGATGAAGATTCTATGACCTCTGGCCACTCCGATAGCCAGGAAGAGCCTTTCCAGACCTACGAGGACTCAGATGCAGAGGACTCCATCCCCTCGGCCTCCCCTCCTGAGGATATTTCTTTTGGGGAAGTTCTGCATTCCATGAGGGAACATTTTAAGTGGCAAGGCCAGGAATTTTCTGATTCCAGAAAGCGCCTTCGTACCTTCCTTAAAAAGCCCCAGCACAGGCCCTTAGCTATACCTCCTGTGCTTGATGTTTTGGATGATTTATACTCTGACTCCAGTGTTACCCCTGATACTCTCCCTCCTGCTCCTGCCAAGCCTGATAGATACTATAGGGTCCCAGAAACACATTCTCATTTCTTTAGGGCCCATGCTGTTGATTTAGAAACTATTTCACAGGGGCCGAAAGGGGTTTCAGCTACCACCTCCAAAAATCCTTTGCCTTCCAACAGGGAAGCTAGGTCATTAGAGAGATGGGGGAAGAAGGTTTACACCTCCACTACCTTAGCTATGAGAGCTCTCAATTGTCTCTTTCATATGTTTCAATATCAGGATTTCCTGTTAGATGATTTACAGAAAACTTTGGCCTCTCCTGATCCTTTAGATAGGAAGTCTTTGCAGGAGGCTGTACACAACTCTCAGCAAGTTAGCAATCACTTCCTTCAGTGTGGATATGATGCATTGGAAGCTTCATGTAGGGCAGCTATGACAGGCGGTCATTCGCAGACATGCATGGTTAAAAGAACAACCTCTGCCAGATCATGTTAAGGCAAAACTTCTTGATGCACCCTTGGAAAAGAACAAGCTTTTTGGTGCTAATGCTAAAGATGTATTAAAGACCATTGAGGAAAAAGCCAAGTCAGTTCAGACAGTCAAAGATTTGCTCCAGGTTCAGCCACCCAGATTCAGCAGGAATTGGCCTTCAAAAAACTGGTCCTTTCCTAATACTGAAAGATTTCAAAGGGGCAAAAGCAGGCGTGGCCGAGGAAGAGGACAATACAGAGGTTCCTAGAGGGGACGACAGTGGCAACCAGCAAACCAAAGAAGTGACACAAGGGCTTCTCCTGCCCCACAGGGACAATCCCATGACTTTCCTCTGCTTCCGCTAACCAAAGAGCAAACAGAGGCTCCCTTGGGCGGAAAATTATCTCTGTTTTCAGACAACTGGCACAGATTGACAAAGGACAAATGGATTTTGGACATTATAGACCAAGGCTACAGGTTCCACTTTCATACCTTACCAAGGAAACAAGGCATGCCAAACCTACTGCAAAACCAGAGGGCAGAGGCTTTCAAGCAAAATTCTCTGCTTACTCAGATCAATGCAATAGAAAAAGTTCCACAACAAGAACAAGGACAGGGGTTTTACTCAAGACTGTTCCTTGTTCCAAGAAAAGAAACACAATAGAGACCAATACTGGATTTGTCCGCATTAAACACCTTTCTCATAGTACCAAAGTTCAAAATGCTGACCTTACAGCAACTCCTTCCCATGCTGGGCAAGGGGTCTTGGCTGATCACTCTGGACCTCAAGGAGGCATACCTGCATGTCCCTATCAGACACAGCTGCAGAAGATACCTCAGATTTCTTGCAGGGCCAGAGCATTATCAATTCTCAGCATTGCCATTTGGCTTATCTACTGCCCAGAGTGTTTACAAAATGCCTGGCTTCAGTAATTGCTCATTGCAGGCTCCAGGGGATCCAAATTTACCCATACCTGGACGACTGCCTCATACAAGCGGACGACAAACTGATTTTGACAAAAAACTTGGATTATGTCATTCAATTGCTACAAGCTCTGGGATACACAGTCAACTTCCAAAAGTCAAGACTGCAGCCATCCCAGCAAATTACTTTCTTAGGAGCCAATCTAGACACAACCTCTCAAATGGCTTACCTGACAGAAGACAAGCAAAAGAAGTTAACTCATTATTTCAAAGGTTTGGCAAAGCTCACCCAGATGACTGCAAGGAGATTCCTACAGGCCCTGGGTTACATGGCATCATGCATTCTCCTGGTTCCATTAGCAAGACTACACATGAGAAATCTTCAATGGTACCTAAAAAGTTTATGGTCTCAACACAGCAACAACCTAGAGACAACCATACCACTTATTCCATGCCTACAAAAGGAATTCCTATAGTGGGCCTCGGTAAGCCAGGCAAACACAGGAATGTCATTCAAAAAGCCACAAATAACACAAACAATGACCACAGACGCCTCAGACGTTGGATGGGGGCGCACATGGAGGGCAGATGTATTCAAGGACAATGGTCTCCAAAGGAAACACATCTGCATATCAACCAAAAAGAAATGCTGGCAGTCATGCAAGGCCACCTGCTAATACGGACAGACAACACCACTGTCATGTGGTACATAAACAAGCAGGGGGGCACCTATTCTTACCCCCTTTGCAGACTGACAATGAATCTTTGGGAAAAATCACTGAGCTTAAACATACAGTTGCAATCCCAGTTTGTTCCAGGCAAAGACAATGTGCTGGCGGACAGCCTAAGCAGGAATTTCCTAGACCCCCACGAGTGGAGGTTACATCCAGAAATCTTCATAAGGCTCACCTCGACATGGGACAGGCCAGAAGTAGACCTATTTGCCTCCCACCTCAATCATCAGCTACAAAAGTTCTGTTCAAGGGCATATCATCCACAAGCATGGAAAACAGATGCTCTCTCATTCAACTGGAACTTCCTAAAGATTTATGCATTCCCACCTCTGCCACTGATGACCACAGTACTACTAAAGATCAAAGCAGAGAAGCCAAAAGGGATCCTAATAGTTCCAGACTGGCCAAGACAACACTGGTATCCACTACTATGGAGCATATGCCACAACAAAAAATGGGCCCTTCCCCAATGGCCCCATCTTTTGACTCAAAACAACTTCAAGACAGTACATCCCAACATTCAGATGCTCCAGCTAACAGCTTGGGAGATTCCATGAATAACCTCAATCTATCTCTCTCCAAGGAAGTTCAGCGGATATTAGCAGAAGCCCGCAGACCGTCCACCAGAAAGGTTTATTCAGCAAAATGGAAGAGATTCAGCATTTGGAATACCAGCAAGGGTCATGATGCATCATTATTGAACATCCCACTCATCCTGGAATACTTGGCAGATATGCTACAGAAAGGACTCTCATATTCTTCTATAAAGATACATGCTTCAGCTATTTCAGCTAGATACAACACTGATCCACCTGTGTTCTCACATCCTTTGTTAAGGCAATTTCTTAGAGGAATCAAGAATATCAAGCCACCAAGAAAGGCCCCAGTTCCAGCTTGGGACCTCAACTTTGTCCTAGAAAAACTGACTCTACCCCCCTTTGAGCCAGCAGCTTCTGTGGATTTACAATTTCTCTCATGGAAGACAGCTTTCCTGTTGGCAATTACCTCAGCAAGAAGGGTTTCGGAATTACAGGCCCTCATGGCAACACCACCGTTCATTACCTTTCATAGAGACAGGGTCTCCTTACGAACCAACCCTAGTTTTCTGCCAAAAGTGGTATCTAGGGTTTCTTTGAATCAAGCAATTCACCTGCCTACTTTCTTTCCCAATCCTGAGAACAAAGGGGAAAGACTGTTGCATACCTTGGACATTCACAGACAACTTCGCTACTACCTGGACAGAACCAAGGCCAATAGGAAGTCTGATCAGCTTTTTGTAGCTAACACCCCTGGAGTACAAGGAAAAGCAATTTCCAAACAGACTATCTCAAAATGGATTGGACATTGCATCAGATTATGTTATTCCTTCCATGGAAAGAGTGTACCAGCCAATATCAGACCACACTCTACCAGAGCTACAGCCACCTCTACAGCATTCTTAAGAGGGGTGCCTACAAAAGACATTCTAGAAGCTGCTACATGGAGCTCCGTGCATACATTCTCAAAACACTACAACCTTCCTTTATATTCCAGATCCAGAGCAGGCTTTGCTTCGGCAGTCCTGCAGGGATTGATAGCTACACCATCCTTTTCTTAGTGCTTTCCACCTCCCCCAGCTAAGCTATGGTATTCAACCCATATGTTATGACTGCAGTTGCATTCTTGAAGGACATAGTACAGTTTTGTACCTACCATAAATGTAGATGTCCGATAGATATGCAACTGCAGTCGGGTTTTCCCTCCCTGCTTCCCCTCTATTCCTTGGGTGCACTCCTCTCCCTGTTATCCTAGCTGGGGATATCTGTTATGGTGTATCTGTTTATTGCTTATTTATTTGTCTGGAAACCTGTTTTGTCTCCCAAATTGATTACAGCCTTCCTTGGAGGGCACCTGGCATCTGGGGCAAGAAACACTGAAGAAGATGGCGTCGGCTGATGCTTATATACTCCAGCCGCTCTGACGTCGGAGAGAAATGCGACATCAGCCGACGTCGGACCCAGACTTTGGAATCCGGCCGACCGAGGGCTGCCTGAGGCAGGCCAACCCATATGTTATGACTGCAGTTGCATATCTATCGGACATCTACATTTATGGTAGGTACAAAACTGTACTTTTTGATTCTTTAGAGGACTCCTGCAGGGCCGCAGTTACTGGATCTGTGATTAGGAAGCATGCCTGGTTAAGTGAACAAAATTTGCCCGATCATGTTAAAGCTAAATTGCTATATGCACCTTTACAGCATGATTCTCTGTTTGGTATTAAGGCAGAAGAGGTTTTAAAGAAAATGGAAGACAAAGCTAAGTCAATGCAAACGGTTAAAGATTTCTTGCAAGTGCAGCCACCTAGATTCAGTAGACACTGGCCTACAAAAAATTGGTCCTTTCCTGTATCAGACAGAGCTCAAAGGGGCAAATCCAGCTGCCCTAAGGGTTCCAGGTACCAGGCTCAAGACTTGTACAGGTCAAAGCAATGGGGCGCATCCACCTCCAAATCTGGAGGAGATAAAGCGCAAACCTACAGAAAGCAATCCCAATGACTTCCCTCTGCCTACACAAAGCACTTCTCTTTTGGCAGCACCCATAGGGGGAAAATGAGCACTTTTTGCTCAAAATTGGCAGTTAGTAACCAAGGACAAGTGGGTAGTGAACATCGTATCACAGGGATATAGATTCCATTTCCACACTCTGCCAATGACAAATGGTTGGCCAGACCTGCCAAAAAAACAGTGGACAGAGGCACAGAAACAGGTTACGTCCTTCATGGATATGGGGGCCATTCAGACAGTACCAGAACAGGAAAAAGGACAAGGTTTTTACTCAAGACTGTTCTTGGTACCCAGAAAGGACAAGGCCTGGCGTCCAATACTGGATTTATCGATTTTGAACACATACCTGGACATTCCAAAATTCAAAATGCTCACTTTGCAACAGCTTCTGCCAATGCTGGGCAAGAATGCTTGGCTGGTGACTTTAGACTTAAAAGAGGCATACCTGCATGTCCCAATAAGACAGTCGTGCAGAAGATACCTCAGATTCAAGGCTGGCTTAATGCATTACCAATTTTCTGCACTGCCCTTTGGCTTATCTTCTGTGCCCAGGGTCTTTACAAAGTGCCAGGCAGCAGTAATTGCATTTTGCAGACAAAGAAGTATTCAAATATATCATTACTTGGACGACTGTCTCATTCAAGCAGAGAACAAGGATACTCTTCTTCGACACCTGGCATTTGTGAAAAGGCTGCTAGCATGTCTAGGGTACACAATAAATGAAAAGAAATCACAACTGGTACCCTCTCAAAAGATAACATTCCTGGGTGCATGCTTGCATACAACTGCCCAGATGGCTTACCTCACGCCAGACAAACAAAGGCAACTGACTACTTACTTCAAACTGATGGCAACAAAAACCCAGTCTTCTGCAAGACAAATTCTGCAGGCTCTAGGCTTCATGGCATCCTGCATCCTACTAATTCCATATGCAAGACTGCATATGAGGAAACTTCAATGATACCTAAAATGTTTATAGAGTCAACATTCACACAGTCTGGAGACAATGATTCCTCTCATCCCCTGCCTGCAACAGGAGTTTTTATGGTGGGGAAAGGCCTGTCACCAAAACATGGGACAGCCCTTCACTCTACCCTCTGCCAGCCAAACCTTAACAGACGCATCAGATTATGCATGAGGGGCCCACATGGCAGGAAGATGCATTCAGGGCATATGGGCACCAAATCAAATGCATCTACATATCAACGAGAAAGAGATGCTAGCTGTTCAAAATGCCCTAACAGCCTTCAAGGACTTACTTCATCCATGACAACTACTGATAAAGACGGACAACACCACAGTCATGTGGTATATAAACAAGCAAGGGGGCACACACTCATACCCCCTTTGCAGATTAGCCATGGCACTGTGGGACACAGTTTTGGCCTACCAAATAAATCTTCAAGCTCAATTCCTGCCAGGAAAACGGAACACACTGGCAGACGATTTAAGCAGAAACCTTATGGTTCCTCATGAGTGGAAACTAAATCCAAAAGTATTCAGCATGATAACAGAGAAATGGGGGAGCCCAGACGTAGATCTATTTGCCTCTCCTCAAAATTATCAATTGAAAAGGACTTATCACAGACAAGCATGGAAAGTGGACACCCTATCCTTCAGTTGGAAAAACCTGTCAGTTTACGCCTTTCCTCCTCTGCCTCTTCTACCCAAGGACCTCCTAAAAGTCAGACAAGAGAAGCCAAAGATGATATTAATTGCCCGAGACTGGCCCCGCCAGTACTGGTACCCAATCCTAAGGAACTTGTCTCAATACCCAGCTTGGACCTTGCCTCAAAGACCACAACTACTGTCCCAGCAAAACAATCAGATCCTGCACAATCAACTACAGACTCTGAACCTGGCAGCATGGCTAATCATGTAATCATACGAACGACACCTCTCAGTAAAGCTGTGATGGATGTCATTTTGGGAGCCAGAAGGCCTAGTACTAGAAAATCTTATGCTGACAAGTGGAAGAGATTCTGTGCTTGGAGTCAAGCACAAGGAGCTGATATAGCAGAATCACATATTCCTCAGATATTACAATACTTAACTGAGATGCTTGACAAAGGCCCATCTTTCTCATCAATCAAAATCCATGCCTCTGCCATTTCTGCTCATTACAATACAGAGCCACCATTCTTTTCTCATCCTTTTACTAAAGCAGTATCTTAGAGGAGCCAAAAACCTAAGGCCTCCTAGAAGATCACCATTACCTGCATGGGACCTCAGTTATGTGTTGGAAAAGCTCACCCTGCCTCCATTTGAACCAGCCGCTACCACTGATATAAAGTTCTTATAATGGAAGACAGCTCTGCTACTAGCAATTACATCAGCAAGAAAAGTTTCAGAGCTACAGGCCCTCATGGCTGTAGAGTCTTTTATCATATTTTACCTAGGCAGGGTGTCTCTGAGGACAAATCCTACTTTTATTCCTAAGGTGGTTTCCAGTGTGGCTCTTAACCAAACAATTTATCTGCCAACTTTTTATCCAAATCCGCAGAACTAAGGGGAAAGAATTCTGCATTCCTTGGACGTACACAGACAGCTAAGATACTACTTGAGCAGGACAAAAGCTCTAAGAAAAACTGAGCAATTACTAGTGTCGTATGCTGCAGGATCAGAAGGAAAGGCTATCTCAAAGCAGACAATTTCAAAGTGGATAAGCCACTGCATCCGTTTCTGCTACGTACACCATGGCAAACCTGTGCCCAAGGGCATTAGGTCGCATTCCTTCAGAGCTGCAGCTACTTCGGCAGCCATTCTCAGAGGAGTACCAACCAAAGACATTCTAGAGGCTGCTACTTGGAGTTCTGTTCACACCTTTACAAAGCATTACCATTTGCCTCTCTACTCTAAGTCCAGGGCAGACTTTGCCACTGCAGTACTGCAGGGCCTCATAGCCACACCTAATGCTGTTTAGCTCCAGCCTCCCAACCATAGCTTTGGGATTCTACCCAAATGTAATATCTGCAACAGTGAAACACGAAGAACATAGTACAGTTGTGTACACTTACCATAAATGTAGATGTTCGAGTGTATTCACTGTTTCAGTCCAGGATGTTCATCGTGTTTCACTGTTGCAGTCATTACCCGCATTTGGCCAGAATTCCAAAGTCTAGGTCCGGCGTCGGTTGCTGTCGCTTCTTCCCTGACGTCAGTGCACCAGGGGTATAAAAGATGCAGCCGACACCATTTTCTTCAGTCTTTCTTGCCGCGTGGTGCCCAAAGCAAAAGCCGGTCAGCCGACTCCTGAGATTTTCGAAATCGAATTTCAGAACCGAAGTCTTCACTAAAGCTAAGTACCCCGTTGGGGAAACTTTTTCTTGCTCCAGACCGATGTCAGTAAAAGTTAACAATTGTATTTCTTGTGGGAAGCAAATACCTCATAAGGATTTTCATTCTTACTGTATTCCTTGCCTAGGCCCAGACCACGACATCACTAGTTGTCGGTTTTGTGCTAGATTCAACAAATGCACTATTAAGCATCTGTTTGAATTTGCTTTACATTACTTTGGCAGAAGGTTTAACTACATAATGCCGTCAGAACAACCGATGAGCGGAATTCATAAAAATGCAAAATTCAAGGAAAAGGACAGGCATCCGAGGTCCAAAACTGACGACGAAACCTCTTCTAGGCCAGTTGCCGGTTCTCAGTGAGACGCTTTCGCAGCCCCTGACACCCGCTACCTGAGAGCCACAGGCCGTATCCAACTCCCACGTGGAGACACCTAGGCCTCTGGAAACTCAAGGTATTGGGCCTGCGGAAACTATTCCCTCAGATGGGTCCGGAGCCTCTGAGAAGGCATCGGCTTCTGAGGGTGTTTTCAGACCTTCACAGCTTGCTATTAAGTCCACTACAGCAGCCAAGGCAAAGTCAAAAACACCATTAAAGACAAGGAAACAAGTACAGTATTCTCCTGGACAGTCATCTATGCCAAAGAAACAGATGCTTAAAATGGCGAAGGAGCTAATTACTTTGATCATGGGTTCCTATCCCCCTCCTGATAAAAGGCCTAGGCAAGACACTGATTATGACTCCTCTGACCAGGTTTCTATTTCCTCTGATTCCTCCTCAGATCAGGGATATTCTCTCCCTCCCTGTGAGGACTCTGATGCAGAAGAATCTATACCTTTAGCTTCTTCGCCTGAGGATTATTCTTTTGGGGAAACCTTACACACATGAGGGAGCATTTCCATTGGGAAAGCCAGGATTACTCAGAATCCAAGTAAAGGCTCAGAGATTTTCTTTTATTGCCTCAACACAGTCCCCTGGCTATCCCCCCTGTGCTTGATAATAGTTGATGTTTTCTCTGAACCCAGTCTGTCTCCTGATTCTTTACCCCCTGCACCAGTCAAGCCAGACAGGTACTACAGGGTCCCAGACTCTCATAAATTTCTTCATAAAAACCCTGCTGCTGACCCAGAAACAATTTTTCAGGGTCCCAAAGGGGTTAAGGCTTCCACTGCAAAAAATCCTGTTCCCTCTGATAGGGATTCTAGAGCTCTGGATAGATGGGTGAAAAAGTTTACACTTCTGCTACTTTTAGCTGTAAGGGCTTAAACTGCCAGTTTCACATGCTTAAATATCAACAGTACCTCATGTCTTTCTTAAAACAGAAAATGCTTACAAACTCAGAATATTCTGAAAATAAGGAAATGCAGGATTTATTGCATGCAGCTGAACAAGTGAGAAAGCATACTCTGCAATGTGGTTTTGATTCATTAGAAGCTTCTTGTAGAGCCACAGTTACAGGCTCTGTCATTCGAAGGCATGCTTGGTTGAAAGAACAAAGTTTACCTGAACATGTTAAAGTAAAATTATTGATGCTCCACTACAGCATGATACTTTGTTTGGTGTTAAGGCAGAAGAGGTGTTAAAGAAAATGGAGGATAAAGCAAAATCAATGCAGACAGTTAAGGATTTCTTACAGGTTCAACCACCTAGGTTTAGCAGAAACTGACCTTCAAAAGATTGGTCCTTTTCGGTGTCAGACAGGCCACAAAGAGGCAGATACAGACGCCCAAGAGGCAGATCTCAATCCCAAGGCTCCTACATACCTAAACAATGGGGTGCTTCAGCCCCCAAACGAGGAGAAGACAAATCACAACCTTTTAGGAAACAGTCTCAATTAGTTTCCTCTACAAATGCCAAGCACTTACCTTTTGGCAGCACCCTTAGGGGGAAAGTAGCACTTTTCTCACAAAATTGGCACATGATCACCCAGGACAAATGGGTACTGAATATTGTTCACAAAGAACAGGGACAAGGATTTTACTCAAGACTTTTCCTGGTACCCAGAAAGGACAAAGCCTGGAGACCAATACTGGACCTGTCAATCCTAAATACTTTCCTGGATGTTCCAAAATTCAAAATGTTAACACTGCAGCAACTTCTACTCATGCTGGGCAAGGAGGCTTGGCTAGTTACTTTGGTCCTCAAGGAGGCATACCTGCATGTCCCAATCAGACAATCTTGCAGAAGATACCTCATATTCATAGCTGGCTCAATGCATTACCAATTCTCTACATTGCCCTTTGGCTTATCTACTGCGCCCAGGGTCTTCACAAAATGCCTGGCACCAGTAATTGCATTTTGCAGACAAAAAGGAATTCAAATATATCCCTACTTGGACGACTGCCTCATTCAAACAGCGAGTAAGGACATTCTACTAAAGCATCTGGTGTTTGTAAAAAGATTACTAATTTGCCTAGGGTACACAGTAAACAAAAATAAATCAAAACTAGTGCCCTCTCAAGAGATAATATTCCTGGGTGCAAGCTTAAATACACCTGCCCAGATGGCTTATCTCACGCCAGACAAACAAAGGCAACTGACTCATTACTTTCAAAAGATGGCAACGAAGACCCAGCTCCCGGCAAGAAAAATTCTACAGGCCCTGGGCTTCATGGCATCCTGCATTCTGCTAATTCCATATGCAAGACTGCATATGAGGAAACTACAATGGTATCTAAAAAGTGTTTGGACTCAACATTGCCACAGCCTGGAAACACTGATAACTCTAATACCCTGCCTGCAACAGGAGTTTCGATGGTGGGCACTGGCCTGTCACCACAACAAGGGACAGCCTTTCACCTTACCCACAGCCAGGCAGACAGTTACAACAGATGCATCAGATTATGCCTGGGGGGCACACATGGCAGGAAAATGTATTTAGGGCACGTGGCCCAAGGAGCAGCTGCATCTTCACTTCAAAAAGAGATGCTAGCTGTACAGAATGCCCTGACAGCCTTCAAGGATCTACTACATCCAGGGCAACTATTACTAAAGACGGACAATACTACAGTTATGTGGTACATAAACAAGCAAGGGGACACACATTCCTACCCCCTCTGCAAGCAAGCCAAGACTTTATTGAACACAGCACTGACCTATCAAGTACAACTGCAGGCACAATTCCTGCCAGGAACAAAAAATACACTGGCAGACGAACTAAACAGAAATCTCATGGACCCTTATGAATGGAAACTAAATCCACAGATCTTCAGCATGATAACAAAGAAATGGGGATGGCCAGACATAGATCTTTTTGCCTCCCCTCACAACTACCAACTACAGAAATTCTGCACAAGAACTTATAACTCACAAGCATGGAAAGTGGATGCTCTGTCATTCAGCTGGAAAACCCTGACAGTTTATGCCTTTCCTTCACTGCCTCTTCTTCCCAGGGTGCTCCTAAAAGTCAGACAAGAGACGCCAAAAATTATCCTGATTGCCCCAGACTGGCCACGCCAGCACTGGTACCCAATCCTAAAGAGCTTGTCTCAAAGCCCAGCCTGGCCTTTACCTCAAATTCCTCATCTTCTGACTCAACAAAACAATCAGATTCTGCACAGTCAACTCAGAACCTTAAATCTGGCTGCATGGCAGATAATATAGCCACTCAGACCACACCTCTCTCTAAAGCTGTTATGGATGTCATTTTAGAAGCCAGGAGGCCCAGCACTAGGAAATCTTATGCAGAAAAATGGAAGAGATTCTGTGCTTGGAACCAGGCAGAAGGACCCGAACCACTTGTTCCAAATATACCTCAGATTTTACAATACCTAACTGAGATGCTGGACAAAGGCCTATCCTTCTCATCAATTAAGATGCATGCCTGTGCCATTTCAGCTCATTACAATACGGAACCTCCTATTTTCTCTCATCCACTACTGAAACAGAACCTCAGAGGGGCAAAAAACATAAGACCCCCAAGGAGAGCACCAAGGAGAGCACCAATACCTACTTGGGACCTCAATTCTGTTTTAGAAAAACTCACACTGCCTCCTTTTGAGCCAGCCAATACAGCTGATATAAAATTCTTATCATGGAAAATTGCTCTGCTCCTGGCAATAACTTCAGCAAGAAGAGTCTCAGAGTTACAGGCATTAATGGCAGTGGAACCTTTCATTATTTTTCATCAGGACAGGGTCTCTCTAAGGACATACCCAACATTCATGCCAAAGGTAGTATCCAGTGTGGCTCTTAACCAAACCATTCATTTGCCAACATTCTATCCAAATTCCTAGAATAAAGGGGAGAGACTTCTGCACGTGTTGGACATACACAGACAGCTGCAATTGTACTTGGACAGAAGAAAAGTTTTCAGAAGAACTCCACAAAGAAAAAAATAAATCAACAACTGATAAAAACCAAAATTGAAGACAAACCACACTGGCAACTGTTCAAGTTGATTAGCGCTTTCGTTTACTGGCAAATTGTAAACTTCTTCAGATAAAACAGCCAACATATTACATTCTTTAAATAGTGTAGTACAATATGATGTCATAATTGTATAATTCAATTATTCAATAAAACACTTAACTTTTAAAGAAAAAAATACACATATAGAACCAAATAACTAAATGCTAACTACATGATTATTAAAAATTTATACCCATTATAAAATATAATACATGTATATGCATAAATACATATACATAATACTACCAACTACCTGCAAAGTGCTTTTAATTTCAACAAACTTTTAATTGAAATCATTTCATTCAGCCCTGGTGGTGTGTTTGCATCAAGCTTAAGCTGCCACAAGATTTCTTTCTCTTCCAGTTTTAGGCTAGATGGACCTCTCCTCTCAGTATTATAAACACAATCAATAATCACAAACTGAAAGTTGTGACCAGGGTTATGTGTAACATGTCTAGCCAAAGCATTAAGGGATTCTGTTTATTAATAGCATAAATATGTTCACGAACACGATTCTTGAAGCTTCTATCTGTTTTGCCCACATAAAATGATGTGCAAAGGGCACAGATTCCCAAATAAATCACTCCTTTAGAGTTGCAATTGAATTTATTATTAATATAAATCCTATGTTTCCTTATTTGGATGGAACCAGCAGTTTTAATATATTTACACCAAGAACAAGATTCACATTTGTACATGCCACAATGGGGTTTATAAATGGAATTACCCCCTTGTTCCAAAATCTCCTTCAGGTTCAAACCCCGTCTATAAGTAAATCTAGGTTCTGGTGCAACAATTTTGTTAATTTCCACATCATTAAGTAAGAAACACCAATTTTTCTCAAAAATGTGTTTCAGACTTCCTACCCTTGAAAGAAAGTAGTAATGAAATTAGAAAGTGAACATTCGGACCTTTTCTCCTGATTATATACCAGACCTGAATTATTTACTTCCAACCCTAAGTGTTCATTTGTACCTAATTCAACACTAGGGTTAGGTTTATTGGCCGATAAAAGGGGAAAAATCACCATTAAATCTTTTCCTAGTGACTTCATCTATCAAACCATTCAATAATTTCTCCGGTATTCTCTTTTCCTAAACATCCCTTCAAAATTTCACATTCTTCATGGAACTCAGAATCCAAACTAGTCATCCTGAATGCCCTTACAAGTTGCCCTTCACTATGCCCTCTTTTTGGTGATAGGGTGACAACTTGAAAATGAAGGAAAGAATTAGAATATGTTGGTTTTCTAAATATTCTAGACTTAATATATTTAGAAGTCAAGTCTTTCCTTAAAGAAACATCCAGGAATGAAATGTTATCACAACTAAACTCCCAGGTAAATTTTAAAAATCGGTCTTACTCACTACAGATTCAATCAGAGATTCCACTGAAGTCCTATCACCTCTCCATAAGATAAAAATATCATCCAGGTATCTGGTGTACCAGATAGCATTTTGGATGTAAACAGGGTCGGTGAATAGAAATTTGTTCTCCCAAAAGGCCATTACAATGTTGGCAAAAGTGGCCCGTCACGGTGAACCCATCGCCACCCTGACTTCTGTAAATAAATCTTTTATTGAAAAGGAAGTAATTGTTTTTCAGTACCACATCCAACAGATATATAATGTTATCAATTTCTTCATATTCAACTTGTTTATATAGAAGAAAGTCCATAACCCAATCACACCCAATGTCATGGGGTATGGATGTGTACAAATCACAGACATCAATGGTAAGGAAATTATTTTGACTATCAAAGGGGATCCCATTGATGGCTTTCAAAAAAGCCCATGAATCCTTACACACTTGATGTTCACTTTTCAGAATCTTTTGCAACTTGATGTCAATGAATTTGGCACAACCAAAGGTAATTGATTGACGGCCATCAATAATAGGCCGGAAGGGAGGTTTTTCAATATTTTTGTGGATTTTGGGTAATCCAAACAAACATGGGGTTAAAGGAAAGGATATATCCAAGTATCTAAAGGTATCCATGTCAATGCGGCCATCTATAAATAAGTCCCTAACAAGACCAGAAACTTTACGGATAGCCCCATTCATCTCATTCAGAGATACTTCTGAATAAGAATCAGTTTCCAACAATTCATTCATGCTGCTGATGTAGTCATCTCTGTCCATGAATACCAAACGTCGACCCTTGTCCGGTTTCATGATTCTGACATCAGTAAATTTCAAACTTTCAAGAACATCCCTTTCTTCCCTAGTTAGATTGATATCCTTGGGTTTCATAGGGGCTTCCGCTAAATTCCTGATATCATTCTCACAAACTTTTTCAAACAAAGCCAAGGTAGGATGCAAGATGGGGTTAAATACACTTGGTATCCTCAATTCTGTACCAGAATTTACAGAATGCTGGTTGTTGAATATTGAATTTAAGTTTAACTTCCTTGTAAAGATTTTTAAATCCACTAAAGCTTTTTCCACCTTAAAATGAGTTGAAGGAACAAATGTCAAACCTTTAGCCAAAATATCAATTAAACTTAATTCAGGTAAGAAAGAAGAGTAGTTAAAGATTTTAAAATCCCCTGTGGAATTAAACAAAACAGAAGGAAAATTGTTAGTTCCTAAGCACAATTCAGGGCCTAACGTTTCCTCCTGTTGTTCTTCCTCTTCTTCCACTGTCCCTGATTCCTGTTCTGATAGGGCTGTTGTTTCTGAATGGTCCCCGAGGGTATTTGAAAATCCCCCTCCCCCTCAAAGAAATCAGCGTCATCATTTTGATTATTAAAAGATGATTTTCTAGATTTACTAGCAATCGCTCGCTTCTCCTAATAGCTGGGGTAGGGTTACCATTCTGATTTAAATTATTACTAATACCCCCATTTGCATTGTCACAAAATGCAACATTGTTCACATTAGTATTTATTTTTAACCTATTGTTCCCCACTGGTGGAGGTGGTGGGTAGGGTGAACCTTTCTCATAAACATCATAATCTCTTTTAAGTTTCTTTCTTTTATTTTCTTGTATTTTCCCCAATACATTTTCCATGCTGGAAAATATTCTTAAAAAATCAAATCTGTACCTGGGAAAATTAGGATCATTCCTTATGAGGTTGTCAGTTTCTGCAAGCTCTTTTTTCAAAAGCTCTATTTGTTCATTGTAATAAATAATCAGGCACTCCATATATTCAATACTATGCTTATCAAATAAACAAGTCAAAGTTTTATAAAATGCAGAGTTAATAATGACACCCATAGGAAACTTCCATTGTCGGAGCCCCTTAGGTACCTGTTTCCTTTTAGAACATTCAGTTAAATATTGAACTTCAATTTGTAACTTTTTATATTTAAATAACTTTGCATCATAGACTTTTAACTTGCTAGAAATGTCCCCAGTATCAATGTCCGAAACAGTACATTCACTTCTTCCATTATTAGAAGTATTCTGCTGTGTATTAACAAAATTGTCAGGTTCTTTTAACCACTCATCCAAGTTTGGTAGGGCATGAATAGTACTTACTACAGGGCGGGATGAATTAGGACATCAAGTTTCGTCGTTCAAGTTGTTGTTGCCCATATTTAACCCTGCTGTATTAACTTGTACAGGGTTCCCAAGTATCTTTCGTTGTTCCTTTTCGTTGACACGACTGGAAGAAGAAAAGGAAACAGCATTCCTTGCTGTAAATGGGCCCCATCACTGAAATTTTGCAATGTTGTAGGTAAACGCCCGATTGGTTCACATTTTGTGGAGCTCCATTAGGCGCCGCAAAGAGCTGCTCGGTGCTTGCAGGAACCAGGGCTGATGTCACTATAGCCCAAGCTCGTCGCAACTTGATGCGATAACCGGTCAACACGTTGTGTTAGCAGCTCCAAAAGGGCAGTAAGCTGCCCATTCCAGATAGCTCATTAGAAGTTCCAGAGCTTGAATTAACAATATTGGTCATGTTTGTCACAGTTCCCAAGTTGTTGCTCATACCTTCCTTGAGCCTACCCTGGCTGTTAGGGCTATTAATTAGTTGTGTTCTCTCCAAAAGCACACTAGGAGATGTCATATCATTCAAAGCAGGTAGCAGTTCTGAGGCTGAGGAATCATCAAATAACAGCTGCGAAGCAGTGCTGGAAATGCCTTCCATGAAAAACAACTCCACAAAGAAAAAAATAAATCAACAACTAATAAAAACCAAAATTGAAGACAAACCACACTGGCAACTGTTCAAGTTGATTAGTGCTTTCGTTTACTGGCAAATTGTAAACTTCTTCAGATAAAACAGCCAACATATTACATTCTTTAAATAGTGTAGTACAATATGATGTCATAATTGTATAATTCAATTATTCAATAAAACACTTAACTTTTAAAGAAAAATACATATAGAACCAAATAACTAAATGCTAACTACATGATTATTAAAAATTTATACCCATTATAAAATATAATACATGTATATGCATAAATACATATACATAATACTACCAACTACCTGCAAAGTGCTTTTAATTTCAACAAACTTTTAATTGAAATCATTTCATTCAGCCCTGGTGGTGTGTTTGCATCAAGCTTTGATTAATTAATGATTTCAATTAAAAGTTTGTTGAAATTAAAAGCACTTTGCAGGTAGTTGGTAGTGTTATGTATATGTATTTATGCATATACATGTATTATATTTTATAATGGGTATAAATTTTTAATAATCATGTAGTTAGCATTTAGTTATTTGGTTCTATATGTGTTTTTTTTCTTTAAAAGTTAAGTGTTTTATTGAATAATTGAATTATACAATTATGACATCATATTGTACTACACTATTTAAAGAATGTAATATGTTGGCTGTTTTATCTGAAGAAGTTTACAATTTGCCAGTAAACGAAAGCGCTAATCAACTTGAACAGTTGCCAGTGTGGTTTGTCTTCAGTTTTGTTTTTTTTTCAGAAGAACTGAGCAACTGTTTGTAGCTTATGCTGCAGGATCACAAGGAAAGCCTATCTCAAAGCAGACTATTTCAAAATGGAGAGGACACTGCATTCGCTTCTGCTATTCACAACATGGCAAATCAGTGCCTAAGGGCATTAGGCCACATTCTACCAGAGCAACAACCACTTTAGCAGCCTTCTTCAAAGGAGTACCAACCAAAGACATTTTAGAGGCTGCAACCTGGATTTTAGTGCACACTTTCACCAAGCACTACCACTTACCACTCTACTCTAAATCCAGAGCAGACTTTGCCACTGCAGTTCTGCAGGGCCTGGTAACCTCACCTAATCATATTTAGGCCCAGCCACCCAACCTCAGCTTTGAGATTCAACCCAAGTGTAATGACTGCAACAGTGAAACACGATGAACATAGTACAGTTATGTACCTACCATAAATGTAGATGTTCGAGTGTATTCACTGTTGCAGTCCAGGCTACCCACCCACCATCCCCCTTTTTCTTTGCTGGGACTTTTCAGTACTTCTGTATTCTA
Source organism: Protopterus annectens (assembly GCF_019279795.1). Classification (NCBI taxonomy): domain Eukaryota; kingdom Metazoa; phylum Chordata; order Ceratodontiformes; family Protopteridae; genus Protopterus; species Protopterus annectens. Next base: position 1,507,847,265 of record NC_056743.1, read on the forward strand.
TACAACCTATTTGCTTGTAGATGAAGGAAATGTTTATTTTAGTACATGCATTCTTTTTTGCAAACTTTATTTCAGCCTACCTATTTGGGGGCACCTGACATCTGGGGCAAGAAAAACTGAAGAAAATGGCGTCGGCTGCATCTTTTATACCCCTGGTGCACTTTTGTCAGGGAAGAAGCGACAGCAACCGACGTCGGACCTAGACTGTGGAATTCTGGCCGACTGCGGGTAGCCTCTCAGCAGGATAACCCAAGTGTAATGACTGCTACAGTGAATACACTCGAACATCTACATTTATGGTAGGTACACAACTGTACTTTACCCTCCCGCCACCCCCCTGTCATTCTACAGTTTAGCTTTCCTTCTCTATCTTTTACAACCTATGTGGTGCATTTGCATGTAGATGAAGGTAAAGTTTATATTGATGCATGTGTGTATATATGTACATATATATATATATATATATATATATATATATATATATATATATATATATCATATTTCTACCTTTTTTGGGGACACCTGACAATCAGGGGCAAGAAAAACTAAAGAAAATGGCGTCGGCTGCATGTTTTATACCCCTGACGACCTGACGTAATGGAAGAGAAGACAGCAACCGACGCAGGACCCAAGACTTTGGAATTCAGGCCGCCTGAGGGCAACCTGCCAGCAGATTACCCAAATGTAATGACTGCAACATTGAATACACTCGAACATCTACATTTATGGTAAGTGTACACAACTGTACTATGTTTAGAATCTCATGAGAAGAAGCTGGCGTAGTCCAGCACTGTCGCTTTTAAAGTGTTTAGCTACCATTGTTTTATGTGGAAGTTTGTTTTGAGATGTATGTATATCTTAGAAAAGTTTACTGCATTGTTACCTGCTGAGCAAAAGGTCTTTGTCAAGGATACTGTTGCCAGTGTTTCTCGTGTCAAAACATGCTTTTAAAGTGCCTTGGAGGGGACTGATACTGTTGCTAGAATTGCAGCATTGTCAGTGGTGATGAGGAGGTATGCTTTGTTGTACAGCCAGAACTTTTCTGATGAGTTAACAAATGAGATTTTGAATGCTGCACTTGTGTCTCGTGTTTTTGGTGTAGCATCTAATCGGATCCGTAAACTCTGGGATGATAGAGGTAAAGTCATACACGGAGAGTTGAAATTGTTTCATAGTCTCAAATTTCTCTCTTTTGAGCAGAATAATTGTCACTGGCCTTTCAAACAGAAGTCCCAGCCAAACAAAAGGCAGTGGCAGAACAAGAACCGTGTCAAGACTAAAGAGGAGGGGTTCCTTTACCAAAAAAGGATAATCCCCCTTCCAACTTATGATAATGCCAAGGTGCCATCTGTCTTTCTCAAGACTCCTTCTGGGTGTCATGTTCTAAAGTTAGCTCTCAACAAGGCAGCCTGGCTGTCAGTAGTTTTTGACAAATGGGGCTCAGCATTGTTGTCAGGGCTTATAGATGGCAGTGGAAAGAATATCCTGCTCTGTTCAAAGGAGTTCCCCTCATCTGTCGAACCAGACTTTACATTAGCCAGAGAAAAGGAGGGAATAGCAATCTCTGGGGTCATAGAACCAGTCCCTCATTCATAAAGAATGAGAGGTTTCTACTCTAGATTTTTTCTGGTTCCCACAGTAGATCAATGTCTTGAAAGATGCATAACATTATAACCACATTGTTTATTGCTTCCAGAGAATTCTGTAATTTGTTTTGTCCTTTTCTCACTATCAGTTTTCTGTATTGCCCCTTGGGCTAGCGATTGCATGTCCAGGGTTTACCAAGTGCCTTGCCCCAGTAGTGGCCCACTGTCAGACTTTGGGCATCCACAATTTTCCTACTTGGATAACTTGCTGATTTATGCAGAGTTTGTGTCTAGGTGTTTGAATTCACTAGCGAAGGGTTTGGTTTTACTCTTCCAGATAGGATTCAAGTTGAATATCTTGAAGTCATATCTGACACCCTTACAAAGAATAGTATTTATGGGGGGCTAAGTCAACTCCCACAAAAGAATGGCCTTTCTTCCAGAAGATAAGATCCTGTCTTATCAAATGGTATTTCTGGAATCTGGCAAGAGAATTCCTAAAACTCCTTGGACTGAGGGCATCCATGTTTCTTATGATACCATTGTATTTTTGGTCTGTTAAATTAGGAATAAAGACTAGGTTATCTTATCCAAATGGATGCGGATAAGAAACTTAACTCTTAGGCTAAAATTGCAGTTCGTTGTTTGCCAAAGACCCACAAGAGTACGATGAACCCCCCCAGGCAGGTAGGTGCATTGTCTCTGATAGGGCCACTATATTTGAAAATAGAGGAAAAGGATTTTTTTTTTTTATTTGAATGTCACCATTAGTAACTTCCCTGTGTGTATAAAGGGCACTACCCACCTGTTACAAAAATTGAATAAATTTAGATGGAAGAAAAATGTATATTGTTTAATGGTGGATATTATAAATTAATTTATTAGCACTGAATATGTTTGGACCTGAGGCAATTTTTATATCATTTGGAAGACCGTTCTAAAACACATTGTTAGACTTGGTGGATAATATTGTATTTTTACTTTATTTCGTTTTATTTTATTTTATGCCTCAACTGGTTTTCCTTGATAATACTGCGTGCCCTTTAAAGTTATTTTCCAAGGCTTCCCAGCCTTTTTACACATAGGATCATAGGTTCGTAGGTTCATACTAGGCTATCTGCCCTAGGGCATTTATAAGCCTAGTCTGAGTGTGTTTGGATTTCGCCACCCATTTTAAATTAATTTTGCTATGCCCTTTTTCGAGGTTAGTATACTGTGCCTCTGTCTAACAGTGACACAGAAGTGATACCTGGGGTAAACCTACGATCTCCCATCCACTCATCAAGATTCCTCTTGAAGAGAGTCAATTAGGGACTCTGCCTAACCTGGACTGGAATTTTATTCCAGAGTGAAGGGAGCCTCTGGGTTATGAATCTGTCCCTCCAGCATGTCCTATTTATTTCAGTGCTGAGGTTCAAGTCTCTCGGCATAGCTCGATGGGATTTGGATTTTCTGAGGTGCAGCATGTCCATTAATTCCGGGTTGGACATGGCTTTATACGTCAGGCACAGATCGCCTCTGAGCAGGCGGTATGCCACTGAGTAGAGCTGGAGTTTCTTTAACCGGGAAGCATATGGCATCTGTTTGAGCCCTTTGATCCTCTTGGTGAGGTAATTTTGGGGTCTTTCCAGTTGCTGCAGGTGTCTGGTAAGGTACATCCCAAAAGGGGCATTGTACTCAATTATGGGCATGATGAGGGATGAGTAATGAGGCACGATGACCTCCCCTGATCTAGATGTGAATCCCTTCATGATTAGGTGGGCTGTATAAAATGTTTTTCTAACCACTTTGGCCACGTGGTTGTCAAATGAGAGATTGCTATCAACTTGGGTCCCCAGGTCCCTAATTACTTCTTCTGTACTTAATGGATTACCATCTATGTGGTAATTTGTGGGCACTTTGTTTTTGCCAAAGGGGATGACTATACACTTTTTGGCGTTTAGCTTGAGGCCATGGCTCTGGCACCAGTTGTCTGTTTCTATGAAGCCCCTTTGGAGGATGCTTGTGTCGGCTGGAGAGTCGATTATGGCGCAGTCATCTGCGAACTTGGTCAGCCACAGTCCTTCCGTGTTGGCCTGTACCTCCGAGAAATATATACCGAACAAGAGATGTCCCAGGACTGAGCCTTGTGGGACGCCACTTGTAACTGGTTTGGAGTCTGACATGGCTCCAGCAATTCTAACCATGTGGGTTCTGTCCTTGTGCCAGTTTGCAACCCATCTAGTGACATAGGGGTTTATATTTAAGCTGGTGAGCTTATCTATAATGCCAGAGTGGGGTATTGTATCGAAGGCTTTTGTGAGGTCCAGGTAGGTTGTGTGGACCACCTTCCCCTCGTCAATGGCCTTGGTGACTATTTCAAAGAAATCAACCAGGTTTAAGAGGCAGGATCTGCCCTTAACAAAGCAGAACTGGGTAGGATCCAGTGTCTGTAGGTTCCCAATATCTTTATTTATGAGGTCCATGATGATCCTTTCCATAGCTTTGCAGATCAAGCTAGTCAGGCTTATGGGGCGATAGTTTCCAGGATCCGTTGAGGCACCACCTTTGTGGAGAGGGACCACTGTTGCTGTACGCCACTCTTTGGGTACATATCCTGTGATAAGGCCGAGATTGAACAGTAGATGTTAAGTTGTCTATCTCGCCTTCATTCTTGCTGGATGGGTTCGGAGCCGACCTCGGCTCCGACTCGGCCACTCTAAAAGCTCGAGAGTTGGTTCCACCGGCTCGAGGCCCCCCTTATATCCCACAATGCTAGGCGTGAATTACCTCAGATCTCGTTTGCCGCTACAGCGATCGAGGTGTTGTTTTTTCTACCGGCTCAGGTCAGTTGTATTAGATCAGTTTAATAACTGTTTAAACCCCTTTTTAGCTTAGCTTTTTCTTCTTTAGCTATAGTGTAGTGGATATTTATCCTTTCTTCCCTTATCTAGCCCCTTTCCCACAAGAACTGATAAGTTCTTTCCTTAGGCCTTCGGGCCCTCCATCCCTAATAGTGGTGTGTATGTGTTTTTGTAGGGATTTATTTTATATATAAACTAACTAATTTCTTTAGCTTTTAGTTTAATTTACCCTTTTTCTGATAGTGTAATCGGTGTGTGTGTGTTTTGTGTGGTGGTTACACTTAGGTTCCTTGAAAATGTCCAAGGATTCAAAGGTCTCAGGCTTCAAGAAGTGTGACTCGTGCTGTCAGAAAATGTCTCTGACAGACGGTCACACTTCTTGTGTGTACTGCCTGGGACCTTTACACCTACAGGACTCTTGTGCTGTATGCCATGGCTTCAGCCCTAGAGTCCTGCAGGAAAGAAAGAACAAACTCATCCTAAGGGGTTTGCTCAAGCCTGAAGGTTCCCTAACTGCTTCATCGGGAAAACCTTCCAAGGCTTCTAAGACCTCGACTCCAGTTTCTGAGTCGAGGCCTAAGGCTTCGAAGCCTACTGCTACATCGGCTCCGGTTGGAGCCGATGAGTCTTTGACTACAGCTTCTGTGGTTCCCTCGGCTCTGGCTGGAGCCGAGGTATTGGAAATTCCTGGGTCGGCTCCGATCAGACCTTCGGAGCCGACATCTAGAAAGAGGTCTAGGTCACCCTCCCTTGGCTCCGTTCATTCGGCTCCAGCGTCTCCCTTGCTGTCTGAATGGAGCCATAGGTCTCACTCCTCTAGGTCATCGAGGCTTTCGGATCATGACCTTCAGAGGGTAGTGAGTCGACTTCTAAAGTCCGAGGCACTGGCCCAAATGCTTCAGAGCCCGACTCATCAGTCGATGCTTCAACCTTTCCCTCTAAATATTCCTCCTCCGACTCCTTTGAGCTCGGAGCCGGGGCGTCTCGGAACAGAGACTGTGGTAGCGTCGGAACCGATACACTTGTCTTCGGTTCCGTCGTCGGCTCCGATTTCTTCCTTTGAAGAATCTCGGCGCCGGACTTCCCTCGTCGGCTCCGAGGGGGTGAGTGGCATCGGACCCTTGTCCGACCCCGCTCTCCCTCTCGGTGCTTCGGTGCTGGTGAGTTCGGCTCCGACGCGGCCTCGGAGCCATCTCTGTCGGTGCCGAGGGAGGTTCTCAGCTTCTCGGAGCGGGGATCTCTGGCTCTGCCTGACAGGGGTGCATTCGAGGTCATGCGGAGTGTGTTGGAACCTGGTTCAACTCCACAGTCGGCTCCGTCCGCCCCTCCCTCTTCGGTGCCTCAGGTGATGTCTACTCTCTCCCTCATCCCTGACTGCAGAGAGCCAACTCTTCAAGAAACCCCTGTGGGGATTTCATCCTCTTCCGAGGCCTCTCCTGATTTGGCAGGGGAGCCCCCTAGGAAGAGAAAGTGTAAGAGGAAACACATAGACTCACCTGAGTCTGTCACCTCTGACACAGATTTAGAGGATTCCGAGGGTTCTCCCCGTTCCCCTTCTGAAGATGTCTCCTTTGCAGACATTCTAGAGATCCTCAAGCAGAGGGGAAATTGGCCAGCCCTTAACCCTTCGGAGGATGAATCTGTGTATCTTGAGGCGTTTGGCTCTCGCCCTTCCACCTCCTGGGTGTTCCTCCCCTTTGACCCCCTCATGCAGGTGGTAGCAAAGAAAGCCTGGACGGCTCCTGACTCAGTGGACCCTACCCCCAGGAGACCTTCTAAATTTATAACAGCACCCACTGATAAACAATTTCTGACCAAAGGAGTTACTGTGGATGCTATGGTGGTAGCTGCTGCCACCAAGAAGGAACTAGCTGATCCTTCAGTGCCTGTCCATCCCCCTAACAAGGAATCTAGGTCTATGGACAGGTACGGGAAGCGGATGTTTTCGTCAGCGACATTTGCAATGCGTTCGCTGAACTACTTATGCCATTTCACTCATCTCCAGAGAGACTTGATCAAGGAAGCGAGTGAGATGTTGAAGGATCCTACAGCTGCAGGTTTTCAGGACAAGATGAACGCCCAGCTGACTACCCTGAATTCTATAGCTAACTCCTCCATGCGCCTCCTTTCATATGCGGCTGATGGAGCGAGTAGAGCCGCAGGGACAGGCGTAGCCTTACGCCGGCATGCCTGGATGCGACTATGCAATTTCGCGGACCCCTTTAAAACGTCTTTCACTAATTCCCCGTTTGATGGATCATCTCTCTTTGGTCCTCAAGTGAAAGAAACCTTGACTAGGTGCGAGACGGATGGCAAAACCTTGTCTGCCGTCGGAGTCCGTTTTTCTACTCCTTCTAGACCTTACCCCAAAGGCCAGAAAAGTGGGAAAATGTGGTTCCGTAAACAATCTCAAGGGAATTTGCCTGATGCACAGAGTCGGTTCCCCTCCAGAGGCAGAGGAGGGAACAATAATGGTAGACGTCGCCCCAGAGGCAGAGGGGGTCCGCAGAACCAGGGCAATCGAGAAACCTTTTCCGATAAGCCCTTTCAGCATCCCTGAGGTGTTGCCCGACTGTCCACCTTCGGAGGCAGTCGGAGGAAGATTGTCACTGTACTCAGAAGCCTGGCTATCCCTAATTCAAGACAAGTGGGTACAGTCCATCATTTCCGAAGGCTATTCCATTCCCTTCGTTCGCATTCCAAACCAATCAAAAAAATCCCTGCCAGATGTTCCACCCGCTCAAAGGGATCTTGCAGCTTTGGAAATTTCAAAGCTGCTCGCAAAAAGAGCAATTCAGCCAGTTCCAGCAGACCAGCAAGGATCCGGAATCTACTCCAGGTTCTTTTTAGTTCCAAAGAAAACAGGGGACTGGAGACCACTTTTGGATCTCAGTATCTTGAACAAGTCAGTCAAGAATACAAGATTTCGGATGGTCACGCTACAGTCCATCCTTCCCCTATTGGGAAAGGAAAACTGGATGTGCTCTATAGATCTTCGGGACGCGTACTATCATATAAAAATGAACAGACGCTCCAGAAGATTCCTCCGCTTCAGGCTGGGAACCAGTCATTTTCAATTCAGAGCCCTGCCCTTTGGACTCACCACTGCCCCCCGGGTGTTTACCAAATGCATGGCAGTGGTAGCTTCTCACCTGAGACGTCAAGGATTCCAGGTGTTTCCATATTTGGACGACTGGCTCCTCACAGCTCCCACCAAGCATCTTCTTCTAATGGCCAGAGACTACACCTTTCGCATTTGTCAAAAGTTAGGCATCTCAGTAAATTGCAAAAAGTCTGTTTTGTCGCCTTGTCGTGCTATTACCTTCATAGGCGCAAATCTAGACATAGTCAGCATGTCGGCGAGACTAACAGATCAGAGAATAACAGACATACGCAAACTGGTCTCGCTTCTCTTCAACAACAACAGAGCCAAAGCCAGGTTAGTTCTGAAAGTATTAGGGATTATGGCGGCTGCCATTCCTCTGCTTCCATTAGCCAGATTCCACATGAGAATCCTTCAATGGATGCTCTTCACACAATGGTCATATCAACAACTTCCGATGTCTCACACCATTATGATTACGCAAACATGCAAGAATCATCTTCTGTGGTGGATGTCTTCCCCTCAGCTCTTCTTGGGAAGACCCTTTGTTCCTTCCCCTCCGGTTGCTATTCTGACAACGGACGCCTCCCTGATCGGGTGGGGGGGGCATTATCAGGGCAGAACTGTCCAGGGCATATGGCAACCAGACGAATGCCACTTGCATATAAATGTTCTAGAGATGAGAGCAGTGCTTTTAGCGTTGCAAGCCCTTCAAGACTCTCTTCCCCTGGGAACGATAGCAATCCAGACGGACAATATGTCTGTAGTGTGGTATATCAACAAACAAGGCGGAACCAGGTCCTATCCCCTATGTCGAGAAGCACTCAGACTGTGGCAATGGGCGATTTCTTCTCAGCGTTTTCTGATAGCAACGCACATCCCCGGGAAGTCCAATCAAATCGCGGACAAGTTGAGCAGGGCTATCCTCATGCCTCACGAGTGGTCTCTGAAAGATTCTATTGCGAGAAAAATTTTTCTCAAGTGGGGTCAGCCTTGCTGCGACCTTTTTGCTACTCCCCAAAACAGCAAGTGCAGAGATTTTTTCACCCTTTTCCCGTTACCAGGCCAGCCCAGCAGAGACGCTCTAGTCCAAGTTTGGCCCCGGGGACTTCTGTATGCATTTCCTCCCTTCCCACTAATCTCTCAAGTGATACAGAAAGCTATAGCTCAGAAGGCCTCATTGATCCTCATTGCTCCTTACTGGCCTCGACAGGTTTGGTTCCCCTTTCTTCTTCATTTTCTGTTGGAGCGACCTTGGCATCTGGACCTAGTTCCAGATCTTTTGATCCATCAGTCGGGTCAGTTACATTGCTCCCTCCCCTCTCTGAACCTCACTGCTTGGTTCCTCCAGTTCCTACCCTAGCCAGGCTTCCTCAAATATCTCACACTGTTCGAGATATTTTAATAGCTTCACATAAATCTTCCACTCGAAAAATTTATCTTAATAAGTGGAAACGCTTTGCCTATTGGGCTCAAGGAAAGGATTTAGATCCTTTCACTGCTCCCATCCATATAGTTCTTGATTTTCTAGCTGAACTCTTTCATGCAGGTTCATCTCCTTCTACTCTCAAAGTTCAATTAGCAGCTATATCTAACTTTCATGTAGGCATTTCAGAGTCTGCCATCATGTCCCACAAGCTTTGCAAAGCCTTTTTGAAGGGAGTTTTTCTTCTCAGACCTCCTATAAGAAATCCTCCTCCTCCTTGGGACCTTAATTTAGTGCTCAGTTCTTTGATTCTTCCCCCTTTCGAACCTGCAGCTTCCTGTTCATTAAAATTGCTATCATGGAAGACTCTCTTTCTGGTAGCTATTACTTCAGCTAGAAGAGTTTCAGAACTTCATGCACTCAGCTGTCGACCTCCTTATCTGTTGTTCCATAAGGACAGGGTATCCTTACGAACCAACCCGTCCTTTTTACCTAAAATAGCCTCGGCGTCTAACCTAAATCAAAGCATTGACCTCCCTGTGTTTTTTCCAGAATATTCTAATAGGTCTGAACAAAAATTGCATTGGCTAGATGTTCATCGTCAGTTAAGGTACTATTTGGATAGAACCAAACAATTCAGAAAATCTGACCAGCTGTTTGTCTCTTATGCAGAAGGCAAAAAGGGACTTTCTGTTTCCAAGGTATCACTATCTAGATGGATAACATCTCTAATTTCCATTGTTTATGAAATAAGACACCAAAAGCTGCCTAACAAACCTAAAGCCCATTCCACCAGAGCTTTGGCTACTTCTATAGCCTTCCAAGACAGACTGCCTATTGACACCATTTGTGCAGCGGCTACTTGGGCTACTCCTCACACTTTCATTTCACATTATAAGTTGGATTTAGCTTCTAGGCATAGAGCTAACTTTGGTTCCACTGTTCTCAAGAGTCTGTTCCGTTAGGCCACCCGGGACATGGTGCTAGGGACGCGGTCCCATCCAGCAAGAATGAAGGCGAGATAGACAACAACATATAGAAGTTATGTTCTTACCATAACGTTCCATGTTAGTTGTCTTCTTCTCGCCTTCTTTCTTGCGTCCCACCCTCCTTCCCCCTGGCCTGGACAGACCTAGAGGAGTTTGATTGTGACCTCTCTTTCTACCACCTCTTTGCTATAGGTATATGCTCTGCTGTGCATATTTCCTAGATCAGGCTTAGGTCACATTTTCTCTTCCCCTTTGTTTATAGAGGTGGACTCTTTTCCAATTTTTTCTGGTTGTATTATTAGCTGGGCCTAGCTCACAAACGAGATCTGAGGTAATTCACGCCTAGCATTGTGGGATATAAGGGGGGCCTCGAGCCGGTGGAACCAACTCTCGAGCTTTTAGAGTGGCCGAGTCGGAGCCGAGGTCGGCTCCGAACCCATCCAGCAAGAAAGAAGGCGAGAAGAAGACAACTAACATGGAACGTTATGGTAAGAACATAACTTCTATTTTTATGTTTGGGTTTAGCTCTTCTTGGAGTTCATGTGGGACGCAGCCCGGGACACCGTCTGGTCCCATTGATGTTGTGTTTTTTGCTTTGGAGAGGGCAGCTCTTACCTGAGCATCTGAGATGTCAGGGGGGCAGCACTCTGCTGGGATAGATATTTGCCCTTTTGGTGGGGAGGGGGGGGGTTTGTGCTGAACCTGTCAGCTAGGATGTTGGCAATGTCTGTGGGTTCGGTGTATTTTTTGTCATTTTGCACTAATTCTGAGCATATCTGGGAATTCCCACCCAGGTTCCTAACATAACTAAAGAAAGCCTTGTGATTATCCTAAGTGTCCTGTGCAATTCTTCTCTCGAAGCTGGCCTTAGACGATTTTATGAGTGCCCGTAGTTTTTTGCTAATACTGATCAGAGATGCCTTCCCTTTTTGGGATTTTGCTCTATCATGTAGTAGCTTCCTCCTTCTATTGTATAGTGTGTTTATGGCTGGGGTCCACCAGACAGGACGTCTGCCTTTGGAGGATTGGGTCTTGGTTTTATTTGGGATTGCATGATCCATGCATTCCTGAAGGTGTTCATAGAATGTGTTTATAAAGGATTCTGTGGTCTGGGCCATATTTTCCACAGGCCCGGGGGCTTTGAAGGATTCCACCTCGGTTTTGAGGAGTGTGAAATTTGCTTTAGAAGTTTTCACTGTGGTTTTCTGGGCAGGGGTGGAGTCGGGATGTGAATATCCAGTGAGATTAGTTTATGGTCTGATCTTACCAGTGAGGGATACACTTCTGGTCTGGAGCATAGAGTCCCCATGTTGGTGATGATCAGGTCCAGTATGTTTTCCCCTCTTGTGGGAGTGGTAACAAGTTGTTCCATAGCATTTGAGTTTATAAATTCTAGGAACCTTTGGGCTAGGGTGTTGGAGCTAGAGTAATGCTCACAGTCTATGTTTGGGTAGTTGAAGTCGCCCAATATAATGGTGTTTGGAGAGACCTTCATATTTTCCAGTGTTCTCAGGAAGGCCGAGTGAAGTTCCTGGGTTTGGGAGAGTGGTCTGTAGCAGGCTATAAACTGGAAGGCAGTTTTACCCACTGTTAGTTGCACATGGATAGTGTCTGATGCTTCGTGCTGTGCCACCAACCTGGAGGTGTGGGTATCTTTGACGAATATTGATACCCCTCCTTTTGTGGTTCGGTCCAAGTTTTGGGGCCGAAAAGCATGGTATGAGGTATAACCTGGTAGTGCTGGGGTGCTCTCGGGAGCCTTGAACCAGGTTTCTGTTACTGCACAGATGTCTATGTTCTCCATGCTAAGGAGAGTTTCGATGAAATGCCGATTAGAGAATTTTGGAGTTGTGTCACTTCCTGAATGTTTTTAACATGATTTTTTTTCTTTTTAACAATGGTTGGGATGATGTCTACAGGTGTAGACGGGCACTTAACCATATTAGTGAATTATTAAAGTTTCAGTGATTTTGGAAGCTGTATTACTGGAGTTAATTGTTCACATTATTAGACTTGATTGAATTTTGTTTGATAACATTTTTTTTATGTTTAATGAAAAAATGTAGACAATATTAAGGGTTCAGCTATGGGAATGTCTTTTGTCCTAGCCTTTGCTCATTTGTTTATGGGCTTGTTTGAAAAGGAGGATCTGTACAGTAGTGAGTCTTTCATTAAATATGTGGTTTGTTATTTTGTTTCATCGATGATTTAATTTTTATATGTAGAGGGGATTCATCTTTGGCACCGGGTTTTATTGGGGAAGTTAAAAAGAATGAATTTGGTATTGATTTTACTGATAAAGACCACAAAACAGATTATTTGGATATAATGTTAATTATAATTCTGGATGTAATGTTAAGTTATAATTTTGGGCAGTTATGTGGTTTCTAAGTTAGATCTCAGGTTTATCAGCTGTTTCGGTTATTTATTTGGTTCAGCTTATCACCCGAAGCATGTGATTGTCTGCATTACCAAAAGGTGAATTTTTGTTGGTGAGAAGGTTGTGCTCTAGAACGGTAGATTTTATATCTGAGTCCGTTAGATTAATGGATATTTTCAAAAGTAGAGGTTATTCTAGAGAGGATTTTTTTTAAGTGTACTGGCAAGCTTCCATTGTACAGCATACGGATTTGTTATATGATAGAAGACATTGTGGAATAGGTCATTTTTAATGAGCGTTTAGCTTTAGGCTATGAACCTAGTAGTAGTAATAAAAAAAGACGTAGTTCATTTGTTTCAATATAATGTGTTATCACAAGAAATTGATTCCATTGTTAAGAAGAATTGGGGCATTTTTCAAATTAATCCAACTTTGAAAAATCTTTTATACAGTGGGCCTGTTTTCTTTTTCCAGGATTAAAAATACTGCTAATTGCCTTAAATATTATTTTTTGTTTGTATTTCTTAACCACAATAAGAGCACTGATCTCCATTGACCTTTTTCAGTCTCAGCCTGGGAGAGCTGTCTGCTTAAGTAACTTGACCAGAGTCGCACAGTTGAACTTCACCCAAATGTCAAGTGTTTCTTTCCAAAAAGTGATTTTCCTTCCCCATAATTCAGCACAACAGGTATCACATAAAGAAAAAGAACATGTAATAATTATTCCATTTATTTTATGTCTGGACTTATTTCTATTTGCCATACTTTCTTGCATTTGTCTTGTCATCTGTTACATCACTTAGGCTAGTAAGAGTGGCAGAATAATTAGGTTAGATCACTTATTCCAGTAACAGTCATTAAGAAAACAATGGCTGTTATACAATGGCTTGTATATGTGCCTTATCGATCGCAGATTACCAGCATCACACCTCAGATAAATTGTAGTCTGGAGTCTTTAGATCTGATATTGTCAATTTTTCATCTCATCCTCGCATATGGGTTCCACTGTGGTAGCGTTGCCGCCTCACAGTAAGACGCTGTCCAGTTCAATTCTCAGCTAGAGCGTCTTCTGCATGGAGACATGCGTGAATGGGCATACCTTCGTTGAAGGTTGTGCATCAGGGCTGGCAACTCAGCATGTGAAAATCTACTGCCAATCATTAGCGGACCGGAGTTCCGCTGTGGCGACCCCTAACTGGGAAAAGCCGAAAGACACAGCAACATCCTCGCATTTGGGTTCCAGATCCAATCCATCGGCTCCAACTCTGCCGTTACTAAGCTCGTGGCATCCAGATAAGCTCTTGGATACCTCCTCTTACCCATAATGCATCTCTCCGTGTTACTTCAGATCTCACCCACAGTACATCTCTCCCTGTTACCTCAGATCTCGTTTGCTGCTTCGCGAAGACGTGGTCCTTCCATTGAGCTCTTGGAGTCTAAGGTTATTTTTAGACATTTTTATTTTTATTTATTTATTTTATTTTACATTTGTTGACCGGGATAGTCAGACTGGATGCATGTCCATTTTCAGCAGAGGCCCTGGGACAAAAGCTCCAAGGGTAAGCAGATACAGCATTACATAATACCAGCATTACATATTACAGACTATTTACAGAGATTACATAAGTAAGTAAGTTAAACAAGTTCCACAGGTTACAGTTAATCCTGAGCGCAAGTCAGGATTAAATTAAATTACACAGTAAACTGGTTAACAGATTTTTACACATTCTAGAGAGAGTTAGCCAGGCTTGATACATTGACATAGCCAGTTAAGTGACAAATGTTGTTTGAGTCTAGTTTTAAATTGACCTAAGGTGGAAAGTAAGGTAATATCAGCTGGAAGAGAGTTCCAGGATCTATTTGCAGAGTTTGCAAAGAGAGAATTACCGGCTGTGTTATTAATTTTGCTAGTCTGAATTAGTAGTTTGTTAGAGGATCGAAGCGGTCTAGGATTGTTATAGGGGGTGATAATATTTTTAAGTGCAGGAGTATTGTCCGGATTATAGAGGATTTTATAGGCCATAATCAGTTGGTTATACTGGATTAGGCTGGGTAGTTCAAGCCACCCAAGCTGGTTTAGATTGATGCAATGATGTGTCCTAAAAGGCAGCCCAGTGGCAAACCTGGCAATGTGTTTGTAGCAAATTGAGAGTTTGTTAAGAACTGTCTTGTTTAAATTCGAGAGTAGAGGGGATGCATACAGAAGGGTTGAAAGAAGGTGAGAGCGAGCTATGGCAATTTTAGCTGGAGGGATTAGGAAGGCTTTTATTCTGTAAAATGACCCTAGTTTTTTATTGATGGTTTTGATAGTTTGGTTAACATGTAGGTCAAATTTTAGATTATTGTCTATGATGACACCCAATAGTTTTGTAGAGGGGTCAGGGGCGATTATTGTGCCATCATTTGAATTTATGGTAAAGGTGAAAGCGGTAGACCTACGTGTTGGTGAAAATAACAGCGTTTTAGTTTTTTTGGGATTTAGGATCAGACGATGTTCAGAAAGCCAGTTTTCTATTGTATTAAAGGTGGTCTGCGTAGCTGATCATAACTCTGTTGGAGATGTGGCTGAGCAAATCAGAGTAGAGTCATCAGCATATTGGATACAGCTGACTTTTGGGATGACAGTATAAAGGTCGTTAATGAAGATGGAGAACAGCAAGGGCCCTAGTATAGAGCCTTGTGGTACTCCAAGGGTGTTAGGTAGAAGGTTAGAGAGTTTGTTCTGCCAGTGGACAGCCTGCTGTCGACCATTCAGGTAGGATTGAAACCATTGAAGGGCTGTAGTATCTAGACAGAATGTTTGCAGGGTGTGAATTAAAAGTTGGTGATCAGCCATATCGAATGCCTTGGAAAGATCCAAGAAGAGGGCTGAGGATATATAATTATTGTTGTGATTATGGTTTATGGTGTTGGTAAAGGCTAGGAGGGCTGAAGTAGTGCTGTGATGAGGACGGAAGCCATGCTGAGTGTCTGCCATAAGGTGATTCTGGATTAGGTGGTGCATGAGTTGTCTATGAATACATTTTTCCATAATCTTTGCAAGTGGAGAGAGTATAGCTATTGGCCTATAACTGGATAATTCAGTCAAGCCGCCTCCTTTGTGAAGTGGGATTACATAGGATATTTTCCAGATGGTAGGAATTTTAGCTTCTACTATGGTTCGATTGATTAGTATTGAGACGGGGTAAGCAATAGCATCAGCTGATTTTTGTAGGTACTTGGCAGGGAGTTGATCAGCAGAAAGTGTAGTGGGTTTTCATTTTTTGATCAAGGTACGGATAAGTGAAGTGGCGACTGGTTGGAAGCTGAACGCGAGTAGGTTGCTAGGGGTGCTACTTTCAGGACCAGGGGAGCTAGGAGGTAGTTGGCTAGCTAGGGCTTGAATTGTCTCAGTAAAGAAATCAGTTAAAACTGTCAGAAACATCTTCAGGGGTTTTATCAATAGTAGCAGCAGGGATTGGGTTTGAAGTTTGTCCAAGATGTAGTAGATTATTTAAACCTGCCCAAAACTTCTGAGGGTTATTTTGATTTACTGTCTGTAAATTACAGTAGTATTGTTTTTTGTCTTGTAAAATTGATTTTTTGGTTTCGTTCCTGGATTGCCTGTATTTAATGTGATCTTGAGGGTCTTTAGAAGAACGCCATAAAACCCATGCTTTGTTTCCAAGGGTAATTTTGAGTTTAGACTCTTTAGAAAGCCATGGCGCAGTTTTTGCCTTGGTTCTCCCTGAACGAACAGGTGCATGCAAATCAAGGATCTCAAGGAATTTGTTGTTAAAGTATGCTACTGCTTCCTCTATGGGGAGGTGTTTTAGAATAGACCAATTACATGAGTTTAGTTCTTGTTGGAATTTGTCAGGGTCAAAGTTTTTATTATTTCTAACCTTTCTGAATAAGGGTTGTTGGGAATTAATGGTTTTGTGCTTAATTGCATATGTGAGAAGGTGATCGCTTAGGCCATCAAGGAGGGTACCAGAGGTGTACAGTTGGGGGTGACTATTTATGAGTACCCAGTCAAGTATACTTTCTTTTTGGTTGGGTTTACCTATCGTGGTAGGGGTGGATATAATTTGTGTAAATGCATGCAGGTTAATATGGGTGATTGGGGATTCTGAGGAACAGGTGCCCTAGTCTATGTTAAAGTCTCCAAGTAGTAGGGTTTCTTGGGGGTAGTGACATGATAGACAGTGCAGGATATTTTCAAATGTAGATATATTGTTACCTGGGGGAATGTTCATACAGATATTAATGCATTTATTCAAAGTGTTTTGATGTGAAGTTATTCAAGCTCGCCGTTCATTCGTTACTGATGAGTTTGGAGCTGATCCCTCGGCTCTGATAAGGCCAATTGCAAAGGTCGAGGTCTTCAAATAGCTCGAGGCCAAGTCCATATCCCATGATGCACCTGTGAATTACCCCAGATCTAGTTTGCCGCTGCAATAGATCGGAGGTTCTGAATTTAGCTCGGGCCAGTATACTGTTTTTTCTCTTATTCTTCAGTAAAAATTTTAGAAAGTAGTTGTATGTAGATAGTTTACAAAGCTCTTATAGCTTCATTGTGTGTATTCTGCTATTTAGTCCCTTTCCCTTAGTGTGTGCTATAGCATTTTAGTGGCCTCTTGTTTTAGTCCTTGTTTAAAAAGTTTTTGGTAGTTTACAGTGTGCTTAGTAAGTGACCTTTCTCACATTGTTTATATCAAAATTACTTGGTGTGTAGAGTTTTTTTCCTATTTAATAGCTTAGTCTTCAGTGGTTTAGGAAAGGCTTAGAATTTATAATTACTGTTACAGTTTTTTCTTGTGTGAGCAGTAATTGTCTGCCTTGCATAGTTTATACTTAGTGTGTTTTCTTAGCAGCTATTCCCTTTTTTGCATAGTCTGCTTATATTGTTAAACTGTTGTGAGACAGCAAAGGCTTTTACTGTCATATATATATATATATATATATATATATATATATATATATATATATATTGAACTGCATTCTGCTGTGTGTGTGTGTGTGTGTGTGTGTGTGTGTGTGTGTGTGTGTGTGTGTGTGTGTGTGTGTGTGTCTCCCTCTGATTTAGCCGGATTTTAAGGCTTCTTGTAGTTTATTACTAGTTGTTTGTGTGACAGTAACTTCTTCTCAGTGGCTGACCAAGAAAAGCATCCAAGTCTGGTTTCAAAAAGTGCCCAAAGTGTGGTCAAAAATGTCTGTTACAGACAGCCACGTTAATTGTGTTTACTGTCTAGGGACTCTGCATTTGCAAGACAGTTGTGCCATTTGTCATTTCTTCTCCTGTAGGGTCCTGCAGGAAAGGAAGAGGAAGAGGAAACTAATCGATCGAGGCTTGTTGAAGCCTTGGTTTCAGGAAGCTTTGAGTGACCAGGATGGCTACAGCTGGTCTTCAAAGCCTTCCAACACATCGGACTCCAAGAAATCAAAGAAGTCTTCGACTTCAGCTCCACTGCCTTCGGAGTCAACAGTCTTTACTTTTCAGAGCCAGTCCCCAGTCTTGGAACCGGTGTCCGAAGTGCCAAAGAGTCCATTTCGCCAGTCAGTACCATGTTCAGTATGGTCGTTTCAATCATTTATCAGCCTGTCGGGTCTGGACGTGGATCGTGTGGTACAGAAGCTGTTATCGGCACCGGCATTAGCCAACTGATATCGGCTTCGACCAAAATGGTTTCGGAGCTGAAGACCATTGCACTGTCTCTAACTATTCCTCCTCTGAGCCATGCTGGTCCTTTGGAGCCAGAGGAGGCAGACCTGATGTTAATGTAACCCTTGGAGCCGATGCCTGCTCCAGTGTCTTCGGCTCCATGTCCACTGATGTCTTTGGTGCCTATCGAGGACTCTAGGAGCTGACACTCTCTGGTCGGGTCCAGGGAGGAGAGTTGGACCAACTTGTTTGTTCTGACTTTGCCTCTCGGGGCCTCGGCTCAGATGAGCTCGGCTCCTACCTTGGGCTCGGAGCCCGCTGTCCCGGTGCCGGGGGTGTTGATGGTTTCTTCATATCCGTCTGCTCCCTCACATTGGAGCAGAAGTGCTTTCGATGCCATGAGGAGAGTCATGTCACCTAGGACATCCTCGACCTTGAGTCTACCTTCCTGCTCCCCTAGCGTGCCTGTGTCTGCTTTTGCCTCGCACGGCCTCCCCAAGCGTAGAGACTCAGAGCCTCAGGAAGCCCCATTGGGTGGACCCTGCTCTTCCAAGACCTTACCAAAAGCTCCCACTGATGAGGTTCCCAGGAAGAGATTGTGTAAGAGGGAACACCTAGACTACCCTCAGGAGTCTCTAACATCAGATACTGACTTAGATGAGTCAGAAGGGTCCCCACGGTCCCCCTCTGTGGATATCTCCTTTGCTGAGATACTTGAGATCCTTAGGCAGAGGGGTGACTGGCAGTCCAAAACCCCTACTGAGGATGAATCAGTTCTCCTGAAGGCTTACAGGTCTCTGCCCTCCACTTCCTGGGTGACTTCGCCCTTCGATGAGCTGGTTCAACTGGTCTCACGAAGGGCGTAGGAGTCTCCGGATACCATGGAGCCTGTCCCTAGGAGGCCTAATAAATTCATTTCTGCCCCTCTTGACAAATCATTTCTGACAAAAGGTGTTCTTGTTGATGCCATGGTGGTGGCGGCAGCCACCAAAAAGGAAATGTCTGAGACTTCCTTGTCTATCCATCCTCCTAACAGAGACTCTAGGATTATGGATAGATATGGGAAGTGCATGTTTAGTTCAGCGACCCTTGCTCTCCATTCCCTGAACTATTTAAGCCATTTTACTCAGTTGCAAAGAGATCTCCTTATTCAGGGTACAGTAGCTGCAGGAGCTTCCAATAAAGTTGCTGCTCAGCTTGCTCCCCTAAATTCTGTTGTCACCTCATCCATGCGCCTCATGTCTTATGCAGCTGATAGAATGAGTAGGGCAGCAGGTACAGGAGTTGCTCTTAGGAGACATTCCTGGATGCGCTTTTGTTCCTTCATGGAGCCCTTCAAGTCATCCTTCGTGAACACTCCCTTTGATGGCTCATCCCTTTTCGGGCCCAAAGTGAAGGAAACCTTAAGTAGGTGTGAACAGGACAGAAAGACTCTGTCTGCCGTCGGGGTCCATTTTTCCACCCCTACCTGACCCTACCCTGAAGGTCAAAGCGGAGAAAAAATGTGGTTCCAAAAAGCCCAAGGAGCCTTTCAGGACACACTTGGTGAACCCCCCTCCAAGGGCAGAGGAGGGGGCAGTAATGGAAAATGTCTCCCTTGTGCCAGAGGGGGTCTGCAACACCAGGGCGACAGAGATCACTTCTCTGGGAAGCCCTACCAGCCCTCCTGAGAGGAGGCCCGACTGTCCTGCTCTGGAGGCAGTCGGGGGTCACTTATCTTTGTACCCAGATGCCTGGCTCAAAATAAAAGACCGCTGGGTACAAAGAATCATTTCCAGAGGGTACTTCATTCCATTTGCCACCCCCACCCCCCATCATAAGAAAAATCCCCAATGTTCCACCCAGTTACAGGGAACAGGCAACAGTAGAGGTCCAAATGTTGCTAAGAAAAGGTCATCCAGCCAGTCCCAGTAGACCAGACAGGATCTAGAACTTACTCAAGATTCTTTTTGGTTCCAAAGAAGACGGGGGACTGGAGACCCATATTGGACCTCAGCAGACTGAACCAATACATAAAGAAAGCGAAGATGTTCATCGTGTTACCCTGCTGCAGTCATCACACTCGGGTTATCCTGCCATCAGGCGGTCCCACAGTCAGCCCGAATTCCAAAGTCTTGGTCCGGCGTCTGTTGCTGTCGCTTCTTCCCTGACGTCAGAGTGCCAGGGGTATATCAGAGGCATCCGACGCCATTTTCTTCAGTCTTTCTTGCCGTGCGGTGCCCGAAGCAGAAGCAGTTCGCAAGTGCCGGTCGGCCGACACCTGAGATTTTCGAATCGAGTTTCAGTCCGAAGTCTTCAAAGCTAAGTACCCCATTGGGGAACCTTTTCTTGCCGCAGCCCGATGTCAGAAAAAGTTAACAATTGCATTTCTTGTGGGAAGCAAATACCTCATAAGGACTTTCATTCTTTTTGTATACCTTGCCTAGGCCCAGACCATGACGTCACTGGTTGTCGGTTTTGTGCTAGGTTCAATATGCGAACTATAAAGCGACGCTTTGATTTCGCATGACACTACTTCAGTAGAAAATTTAATTACACTATGCCATCGGAGCAACCGATACCGGCGTGCATAAAAAATGCAAAGATAAAGACAGGCAGCCTAGATCCAAGCCAGACTCTGAGGCCTCGGCTGGGCTGGTCACTGGTTCTCCGGTTTTCAGTAAGGCGCCTACGCAGCCCCTGGCTACTGCTGAATTGGATCCCCAGACCGCTTCGGATCCCCCAGTAGAGAGTTCTAGGCCGACGCAGCCATTTTCTTTAGGCCCTACCGACGACATTGCAGTAGGGGAAGCCGGTGCTGTAGAAACACTTTTGGTTTCTGAAGGTGTCTTCAGACCGACTACTCTCACCATAAAATCTTATGCTAAGCTAAAGACTCCTCTAAAACCAAAAAAGCCTACACTTTAGTCTCCAGGTCAAGGCCCTATGCCTAAGAAACAGATGCTTAAAATGGCTTAAGATTTGATTTCTTTGATCAGGGGTTCCCAACCCCCCCCCCCCCACGACAAAAGGCCTAGACAAGAGGAGGATTATGCCTCCTCTGATCAAGTGCCTGTTTCCTCAGGCTCCTCTGAGGAACAGGATTACTCCTTTACCCCCTTATGAAGATTCTGATGCTGAAGACTCCATTCCCTCAGCTTCTCCCCCTGAAGATTATTCCTTTGGGGAAACCTTACATACCATGAGGGAACATTTCCACTGGGAAGGTCAGGACTACTCCGACTCAAAGAAAAGGCTCCGAGAGTTTCTCTTACTCCCCCAGCACAGACCCCTTACTATCCCCCCAGTTTTGGACATTGTGGATGATGTTTTCTTAGAATCTAGTCTAAATCCAGATTCTCTGCCTCCTGCTCCAGCCAAACCAGATAGATACTATAGAGTGCCTGACTCACACAAATTCCTTTACAAAAGCCCTGTTGCTGATCCAGAGACAATCTCCCAGGGTCCCAAAGGGGTAAGGCTTCTATGGCTAAAAATCCTGTACCCTCAGAAAGGGACTCCAGAGCACTAGATAGGTGGGGGAAGAAGGTTTACACCTCAGCTACTCTAGCTATGAGAGCACTTAATTGTCAATTTCACATGCTTAGATACCAGCAATTCCTAATGTCTCAAATAAAACAAAAGATGGGCACGCACCCTCAACAGTCTAAATTCAAGGAAATGCAAGATCTGTTGCATGCAGCTGAACAGGTGGGCAAACATACTTTACAGTGTGGTTTTGATGCCTTGGAAGCTTCCTCTAGAGCAGCTATTACTGGGTCTGTTATACGTAGGCATGCTTGGTTAAAGGAACAATCTCTGCCTGATCATGTTAAAGCAAAGTTACTGGATGCACCCTTACAGCAGGATGTCTTATTTGGGGTTAAAGCAGAGGACGTTTTAAAGAAAATGGAGGATAAGGCAAAATCTATGCAGACGGTCAAAGATTTCTTACAGGTACAGCCCCCACGCTTCAGCAGAAATTGGCCAACAAAAAATTGGTCCTTTCCAGCTTCTGACAGACCACAGAGGGGTAAATACATGCGCCCAAGGGGCAGAGGACAAGCATAAATCCCTTACAAACCTCGCCAATGGGGCACTGCAATACAGAAGGGAAGAGACGACAGGTCCCAAACTACTAGAAGGCAAACACAATGACTTAAACCTCAAACTGCCAAGCAAAACTCTCTTGGCAGCTCCCCTGGGAGGAAAATTAGCACTTTTTGCAGACAACTGGCGCATCGTCACAAAGGACAAATGGGTCCTAGACATTATCTCACACGGATACAGATTCCATTTTCACACTTTGCCAAGGATAAAAGGAATGCCAAACCTGCCACAAAATCAATGGGCAGAGGCACAAAAACAAATTACAGCTCTCATAGACATGAGAGCCATTCAGCTGGTACCTACACAGGAGCAAGGCCAAGGATTTTGCTCAAGGCTCTTTCTAGTCCCCAGAAAGGACAATGCTTGGAGAACCATTCTGGACTTTTCAATTTTAAACACCTTCTTGTAAGTACCCAAATTCAAGATGCTAACACTACAGCAGCTTCTTCCCATGTTGGGCAAGAAAGCTTGGCTAGTAACGTTGGACCTCAAGGAGGCATACCTGCATATCCCTATCAGACAAAAGTGCAGAAGATACCTCCGTTTCATTGCAGGTTCAACCCATTACCAATTCTCTGCACTGCCCTTTGGCTTATCTACTGCGCCCAGGGTCTTCACAAAATGCCTGGCACCAGTAATTGCATACTGCAGACAAAGAGGAATTAAAATATACCCATACCTGGACGACTGTCTCATCCAAGCAGAAAGCAAGGACATTCTCTTACAACACCTGACTTTTGTAAAACATCTTCTAAGTTGCCTAGGGTACACAGTAAACGAAAAGAAATCAAAACTAGTGCCCTCACAAAATATGACATTCCTGGGTGCCAGCTTGAATACAACGGCCCAGATGGCTTATCTGACGCCAGACAAACAACTACAATTAACTCAATACTTTAGAACAATGGCAACAAAGACCCAACTCCTTGCAAGAAAAATTCTGCAGGCCTTGGGCTTCATGGCATCTTGCATACTACTAATACCATTTGCAAAACTGCATATGAGGAAATTACAATGGTACCTAAAAAGCGTATGGACTCAACACAGCCACAGCTTGGAAACAATGATACCTCTCATTCCCTGCCTTCAACAGGAGTTTCTATGGTGGTCACAGGCATGTCACCTCAACAAGGGTCAGCCTTTCACCCTACCCCCAGCCAGGCAAACTATAACAACAGATGCATCGGACTATGCCTGGGGGGCACACATGGCAGGGCGGTGCGTTCAAGGCATATGGACTGCAGATCAAAGGAATCTGCACATCAATCAAAAAGAAATGCTAGCTGTACAAAATGCTCTGACAGCCTTCAAGGACCTCTTACATCCAGGACAGCTTATCAGAAGGACAGACAACACCACAGTAATGTGCTACATAAACAAACAAGGGGGTACACACTCCTACCCTCTATGCAGGCAAGCAATGACCTTGTGGAACATAGCACTGGCTTACCAAGTTCAATTACAAGCTCAATTCCTGCCAGGAAAAAAGAACTCATTGGCAGACGACCTAAGCAGAAACATCATGGATCCCCACGAGTGGAGACTGGATCCACAAGTATTCGCAATGATAGCTCAAAAATGGGGACTCCCAGACATAGACCTGTTTGCCAGCCCTCAAAACTATCAGCTAACAAAATTTTGCACAAGGACTTTTCAAGATCAACATCAAAAAAACATATTTTTGCCTCTGATCCCTCGTATATCCTTCTCATTAACCTTATTGTATCAGGAAATACAAGTGCTTCCATTACATTGCCCTATCTCATAAAATCCCAGCTTACTCTGTTGAATGCTTTCTCTGCCTTAAAACCTACCAGTAGCATTGGTATTTTCTGCTTCCCTGTGATGTTGTCAGATGTTTGCTTTCCCTCCACAAAATCACATTGGACTAGATCAATTTTGACATCCCCTTTGTCATTTGTTTAGCTACTATAGACAACAACACACAATCATGATTTAAAATTGAAATGGGCCTATATGAAGCTAGATCTGATGGTTCTTTACTTCTTTAAGTATTGCAGCCACCTCAGCTTTTTCCATGCTGTTGGTGCCTCCCTTCCTTTTAAAATACTGTTAAATAAAACTTTTCAGATTTTGATCACTTTTTCACTCCTTCCGGCAAAACTTCACTGAAATGCCATCTATTCCTAGAGACTTTCCTGTAGATTGGTTATACTCTCCTCCTGTATTAACTGTTAATTGTTGAGCATCATCTACCCATTTAAGTCATCCGTAAATATTTCCATTTGTCCTTTTTCTTCATTTCCCCAGTAATGTGCTTTATACAGATTTTAATAAACTTTCCAAAATATCTCTAATGCACAGGATCTTTCATTATTTTTCTTGTTGTAGGCTTGGATTGACCTGTCTCATAAAATCCCAGCTTACTCTGTTGAATGATTTCTCTGCGTTAAAACCCACCAATAACATTGGTATTTTCTTACGTTCTGCTTCCCTGTGATGTTGCCAGATGTTTACTTTCCCTCCACAAAATCACATTGGACTATATCAATTTTTGACATCACCTTTGCCATTTGTTTAGCTATTATAGACCACACATAATCATGGTTTGAAATTGAAATGGGCCTATATGAAGGTGGATCTGATGGTTATTTACCTTCTTTATGTATTGCAGCCACCTCAGCTTTTTTCCATGCTGTTGGTGCCTCCCTTCCTTTTAAAATACTGTTAAATAAAACCTATCAGATTTTGATCACTTTCTTCACGCCTCCCGTCGAAACTTCACTGAAATATCATCTATTCCTGGAGACTTTCCTGTAGATTGGTTATACATAACCATTTTCATCTTCTCTCCTCCTACCTTAACTGTTAATTGTTGAGCGTAATCTACCCATTTAAGTCATCCATAAATATTTCTATTTGTCCTTTTTCTTCATTTCCCCAGTAATGTGCTTTATACAGATTTTAATAAACTTTCCAAAATATCTCTAATGCACAGGATCTTTCATTATTTTTCTTGTTGTAGGCTTGGATTGACCTGTCTCATAAAATCCCAGCTTACTCTGTTGAATGATTTCTCTGCGTTAAAACCCACCAATAACATTGGTATTTTCTTACGTTCTGCTTCCCTGTGATGTTGCCAGATGTTTACTTTCCCTCCACAAAATCACATTGGACTATATCAATTTTTGACATCACCTTTGCCATTTGTTTAGCTATTATAGACCACACATAATCATGGTTTGAAATTGAAATGGGCCTATATGAAGGTGGATCTGATGGTTATTTACCTTCTTTATGTATTGCAGCCACCTCAGCTTTTTTCCATGCTGTTGGTGCCTCCCTTCCTTTTAAAATACTGTTAAATAAAACCTATCAGATTTTGATCACTTTCTTCACGCCTCCCGTCGAAACTTCACTGAAATATCATCTATTCCTGGAGACTTTCCTGTAGATTGGTTATACATAACCATTTTCATCTTCTCTCCTCCTACCTTAACTGTTAATTGTTGAGCGTAATCTACCCATTTAAGTCATCCATAACTATTTCTATTTGTGATTTTTCTTCATTTCCTCAGTTGTCCCCAGTTGTGTGCTATATACAGATTTTTAATAACATTTCCAAAATATCTCTAATGCACAGGATCTTTCATTATTTTTCTTATTATAGGCTCCCTAAGTTTGGCAACAACCCTTTCTTTTTTTCTTTTGCCCAAGTCATTTTCTCTTGAGCACTCTGCAATTCTGCCGCATCATCTTCTGCGAGATTCCCCATATTTTATAATATTTTAACCTTTGTTAGCCCCCTAAATAGTTCTTATTACTTCTTAACCCTTTCTACTCTCTGTTGCCTGAGGTGTTGTGCTAAAAGTTTTTGTGCTCTGGAGTTATCAAAAAACAGTCTTTCTAAACTAGTGCATATTAAAGTAATCTCTTATTTTCTATTTAGCATTCTGTAATTGCTCCTCTTCTCTTTCTGTGTGATTTCCTCCATTCTGCAATACTTTATCATTTGTCAGTCCCTCTAAATAATTCTTGTTGCTTCTTAATCATCTCTTTTTTTATTTCCACCCTATTTTTAAACTCCACTTTAATTTTAACCCACTCCCTAGCTGTATTTTCAGAGGAAATTTCTGTCTTTCCTAATAATTCCCACTACCCATTCCTTAAATTCCTCTCTAACAGGTGAGAAAATGTCTCCGTCTTATTTTTATTTCATTACCATGCATTCTTATTTTAGTTATTACTGGTGCATGTTCTGAAATAGTTATTGGATGCATATCAAAACTTTCAATTAAATGCACATTTTCCAGTGAAGTATAAGATGTTCTTCATTCCACATTGCTGCAGTCCTAACTATTGGGTAGTCCGCTGTCCAGTCGGCCCGAATACCAAAGTATATGGCTGACGTCGGTCAGGGCGCATTAGACTGACGTCAGTACGTCAGGGTACTAATGCGCATGACCGACGTCATATCCTCAGTCTTTTTTGCCGCATGGTCCGATGCAGAAGCAATTTTGCGAGTGCAGGTTGGCGTTCTGAAAGTTTCTGAAGTCAGAGTTTCAGACCGAATCAAAGTTGGCTAAGTACCCGTTGGGGAATATTTTGGTTTTTTCTTGCCTCAGTATTTAACCGGATGTCAGAAAAAGTGAATAACTGTATTTTTTGTGGGAAACAGATACCTCATAGGGATTACCATACTTTGTGTATACCTTGTTTAGGGCCTGAGCACGACGTTGTTGGATGCGCTCTTGTGCTAGATTTAACAAACGCACTATTAAGAGAAGGTTAGACTGTGCCAGGTTAGTTTTTGGGAAGCGTTGTAATTATAAAATGCCGTCGGAGGCTCCGACGCCCGCTTCGGCCAAAAAGCGCAAGGACAAAGCAGCAAAGCCTAGAGTGGAAGAACCGACAGTCCCAGACGTCGGATCTTTAGAAGGCTCAGTGGAGCCGGAGGTTTTGCCAGGTGTTTCTTTGGAGTCTCAGGGAGAGACTTTACTGTTACAGGATGTATCCTCGCAGGAAGTAGGCCAGGCTGAGGGGGCTTCTCAGGTGGCTGTTCTTCCCTCTCTTCCTAAGGTGGTTAGAGCCTCCCCTTCTGTTTCCAAGGCTTCTTTGAGAGGCAGGCCAAGTTTAGCTTCAGTGGGGGTTTCTCCTAGTGCTTCAGGGTCTTTGCCTAAGAAACATATGCTTAAAATGGCAGAGGATTTGATTACTATGATTAGAGGTTCTATGTCCCTCCTGATAAGAGGCCTAGGGTGGAACCTGAGTTTGAGAGTTTTGAGCAATGTTCGAGGCTTCTGAGTCTTCGGCTGAAGACTTGCAGGAGTATCCTCCTTATTCTGATTCTGATGTGGATGATTCTACTCCTTCAGCTTCTCCTCCTGAGGATTTTTCATTTTCAGAGACTCTGCATTCCATGAGGGAGCATTTTAAATGGGAAGGTCAAGATTTCTCTGATTCCAGGAAGAGGCTTAGGGAATTCTTGTTTTACCCCAGCATAGGCCTTTAGCTATACCTCCTGTTCTGAATGTGGTGGAAGATGTTTTGCAGAGGCTTCCCTCAATCCTGATTCTTTGCCTCCTGCCCCAGTTAAACCGGATAGGTACTATAGGGTGCCTGAAGCTCATAAGTATCTTTTAAGAGTCCTAGGGCAGACCGGAAACTGTCTCTCAGGGGCCTAAAGGTGTGAAGGCCTCTGTTGTTAAAAATCCTGTTCCTCCTGATAAAGAGGCAAGGGCTTTGGATAGATGGGGAAAGAAAGTGTATACTTCTTCCACTTTAGCCATGAGGCGTTGAATTGTCAGTTTCACATGTTAAAATATCAGAATTATCTCCTTTCACAATTGAAATCTAAGGTGGATGCTCTGGCAGAAGGTATTGAGTGTAAAGAGTTGCAGGATTTAGTTCATGTGTCTGAACAGGTGGGTAAACATTCCTTGCAATGTGGTTTTGATGCTGTGCAGGCCTCCTCGAGGGTGGCTGCCACTGGTTCTGTTCTTCGTAGGCATGCCTGGTTGAGAGATCAGAATTTAGCTGAGCATGTTAAAACAAGGATTTTGCATGCTCCTTTGCAGTCTGAGGTGTTGTTTGGTTAAGCCTGTGGAAGCTGTCTTAAAGAAAATGGCGGTCAAGTCTAAGTCTATGCAAACTGTTAAGGATTTTTGCAGGTGCAGCCTCAAGTTTAGTAGAAATTGGCCTACTAAGGGATGGACATATCCTGCTTATGATTCCCAGTCTAGGGTAGGTCTAGGCGTGGTAGGGGCAGAGCTCAAGGTTCTTTTAGGCCTAGGACAGGGAGTTCCCCTGCTCAGACTTCTGGTGAGGGCAGGGGTCAGTCCTTTCGTAAGCAGACCCAATGACCTGCCTTTTCAGCTGCCAGTACATTCTCGCCTGGCAGCACCTTTGGGAGGAAGGCTGTCTCTTTTCAAAGAAAATTGGGATTTAATTACCCAAGACAGATGGGTTCTGGATATCATTCACCACGGTTACAGGTTTTATTTCCATACCATGCCTCCTTTCAAAGGCATGCCAGACATTCCTCCTCTACAAAGACAAGAGGCTCACAAGCAAATTTCTCTGTTGCTCCACATAGGGGCCATTCAGCCAGTTCCTGTGCCAGAAAGGGGCCTAGGATTTTATTCTCGCCTGTTCCTAGTACCGAAGAAGGGGAACACGTGGAGGCCAATTTTGGATTTATCTATCCTCAACACTTATCTGGACATTCCCAAGTTCAAAATGTTGACGTTACAACAGCTTTTACCTCTGCTGGGCAAGGATCACTGGATGGTAACTTTAGATCTCAAGGAAGCTTACCTTCATGTGCCTATAAGACTAAGTTGCAGGAAGTATCTGTGTTTTCGAGCTGGAAATTCTCATTATCAGTTCTCTGCATTGCCCTTTGGCTTATCCACTGCACCCAGAGTATTCACAAAGGTTCTGGCTCCAGTGATAGCTTACTTCAGGCTAAAAGGAATTCAAATCTATCCTTACTTGGACGACTGCCTGATTCTAGCTCAAGAAAAGGAAGACCTTCTACAGCATTTGGATTATGTCATAGCAGTGCTAAGATGCCTAGGGTATTCTGTGAACGAAATAAAGTCCAGTCTAGTACCCTCTCAAGACATGTGCTTTCTGGGTGTGAGACTGAATACAGCAGCCCAGATGGCCTTTTTAACCCCGGACAAACAAAAGAATCTTTCCAGTTACTTCCATCAACTATCTCTTCAGTCCGGGCTGACTGCAAGGACAGTCCTTCAAGCCTTAGGGTTCATGGCATCTTGTATTCTGGTGCTTCCCAATGCCAAACTGCATATGAGGAAGCTGCAATGGTATCTCAAAATGTATGGACACAGCACTGCCAGGATTTGGACACTGTCATTCAAATAATACCTTGCATTCAAAAGGAATTTTGTGGTGGGCTCAGGAATGTCACCTAAACAAGGGACTCTCTGTGACCCGGCCAGAGGCGAGTCAGATTCTAACGACAGATGCCTCAGACATTGCTTGGGAGCTCATCTAAATGGAAAGTGGATACAAGACAAGTGGCCTGCCAGACTACAGCATCTACATATCAACATGAAAGAGATGTTAGCAGTCCAGTTTGCATTAATGGCTTTCAAGGAGTTACTTCTTCCAGGGCAGGTGTTGATTCTAACAGACAACACAACTGTCATGTGGTACATCAACAAACAAGGGAACACATTCTTACCCATTGTGCAGGCAAGCAATGATTTTATGGGAGACTGCGCTCAGCTTGCAACTAACTCTTCAGGCAAGGTTTCTGCGGGAGCACAGAACTCCTTAGCAGATGTGTTAAGCAGACAAATCATGGATCCCCACGAGTGGAAACTGGATCTTCATGTATTTCAAAATTGACAGTGTCATGGGGAACTCCAGACATAGATCTGTTCGCTTCTCCACTAAACCACCAGCTGCCAAAGTTTTGCACAAAGAGGTTTCATCACACAGCTTGGAAAGTGGATGCTCTTTCTTTCAGTTGGAAAAATCTTCATGTGTATGCTTTTCCACCTCTGCCTCTTCTCCCAAAGGTGCTTCTAAAGGTCAGACAAGACAAGCCAAGGATGATTTTAATAGCTCCAGATTGGCCTCGGCAGCACTGGTACCCATTACTGAGGAGTCTGGTAAGGAAGCCTCCATGGCCTTTACCCTTGATTCCACACCTGTTGTCTCAGAGGGACGGTCACCTGCTCAATGTCAAGCTTCAATCTCTTCATCTAACAGCCTGGCATATTCTGTTTTGAAAGACAGCAGGTCTCAACTTCCTCAACAAGTTTTAAATGTGATTATGGAAGCCAGAAGACCTAGTACAAGGAAAGTGTACGCAGAAAAATGGAAGAGATTTTTATTTTGGAGTGCAGCAAACAATTTGGAGATTTCTGAGCCTAATTTGAGTGTGGCTCTTCAATATCTTACTGAGTTATTGGACAAAGGTTTGTCTTTCTCTTCCATTAAGATTCATGCTGCAGCAATTTCAGCTCACTATGATTGTGACCCACCATTGTTTTCGCATCCTTTGTTCAAGCAATTTCTTAGAGGGCAAAGAATATAAGACCCCCGTAGAGCTCCTACTCCTGCTTGGGATCTCAATTTTGTGTTGGAGAAACTTACTCTACAACCTTTTGAGCCTGGCTACTGCTGAATTGAAATATTTGTCATGGAAGACTGCTTTTTGTTGGCCATTACTTCTGCAAGAAGGGTTTCTGAGTTGCAGGCCCTTATGGCGGTAGAGCCTTTTTTTGATTTTTCATAAGGATAGGGTATCTTTACGTACTAATCCTTCCTTTATGCCTAAGGTGGTTTCTAGTGTGGCTTTAAACCAAACTATTCATTTGCCTACTTTTTATGCAGATCCCCAAAATAAAGGGAAAAGATTTTGCACACTTTAGATGTACACAGGCAATTGCGTTATTATTTGAGCAGGACTAAGGATTTTAGGCAGTCTCAGCAGTTGTTTGTTTCTTTTGCTTTGGGTTCATGAGGGCAAGCCTGTGTCAAAACAAACTATTTCTAGGTGGATTGGGTTTTGCATTGCATTTTGTTATTCCCATCATGGCAAGGAGATTCCAGCTGGAATTAGGCCTCATTCCACTAGGGCTACTGCCACTTCTACAGCATTTCTAAGGGGGTGGCCACTAAGGATATTTTGGAGGCAGCTACTTGGAGTTCAGTGCATACTTTCTCTAAGCATTATCACCTTCCTCTTTACTCTAAGTCTAGGGCTGGTTTTGCCACAGCTATTTTGCAAGGCATGTTGTCAGTTCCTGCTTCCTTATGATTTGCCAGCCTCCCTTACCTCTGCTTTGGGATTCTACCCAATAGTTAGGACTGCAGCAATGTGGAATGAAGAACATAGTACAGTTTTGTACCTACCATAAATGTAGATGTTCGAGGATCCACATTGCTGCAGTCCAATTTACCCTCCCTCCTTCCCTCTGTGTTTAAGGGTGGTTGTGTAGGTGAGGTTATATTCTGGTAATTTTGTATATATTGTACATATTTTTGGTGCAGGTATGTTTGGAATTTTTGGTTTTGGCCTTAGCTTTTCAGGGTCTTCTGACATTTGGGGCAAGAAAAGACTGAGGATATGACGTCGGTCATGCGCATTAGTACCCTGACGTACTGACGTCAGTCTAATGCGCCCTGACCGACGTCAGCCATATACTTTGGTATTCGGGCCGACTGGACAGCGGACTACCCAATAGTTAGGACTGCAGCAATGTGGATCCTCGAACATCTACATTTATGGTAGGTACAAAACTGTACTTTCTGTCTAGCCCAGCCCAGTTTGTGTACCTTGGGGAATAATATGCAAGTTCACTCCAAATTCTTACTACTGAATTTAAGTGTTCAGTGCCAAATATTTTCATACTTTTCTTTAAAAATGAATCCTCTTTTGTTATAATTTCTCAGATACATCCACACCGCTGCAAATCTAATTCCAGTCCCCACCTGTAAGTCATATTCCCTGCCGAAAGCATTTCTCCCTGCATTTTCTTAAGCTCCATTATAGTAGTTTTAGATAGAATGTAAATACATGTCGGGGTAATCCTTATCCCTTGCTAGTGACCTCTTAGGATCACAAGTCTGCAAATATTTCTTTTTCCTCCCTTCTATCACTATTGGAGCTCCTCTTGCAATTAATACAAGTACTCCCATTCTCCTTTGTCTAAGATGTTCTTCTGAATAACCATCCTGAAATTCTTTCTTTATCAAAGTCACATGCTCAGTTCTTACCAACTACATCTCTTATAGCATAGCTGTTAGCGCTCTTCATTTTTTAATGTAGTTCACTACTCTTTCTTTTTTGCATATATATGTGAGACCATTTACATTTAAAGACAATGTAGAAAGTGTTATTATGTTAATAAGTTATTCCCACCTGCTATGTGTAACAGCTTTTTTAAGATGTCTAGTTTCAGCTTTTGTGTTACATGCATACACTAATGTTTGGCAGATTGATCTTGTTTACAGTTGTTACTTATCCATTTCAACCTGTGTTACATCTTACAAAACTTTTTGTTTTAGTGAAAACCCTCAAAGAAAAAAACAAACTCTCCCCAGAATACTGCAAAACCTATTAATACACAAAACTATGTACATCTTCAAATATTGAAGTTTAACCCTCCTAATAGGGAAATTTGTCCAGGCTGAGAGCCACACTCAAACTTGAATTAATGTATGAGGAAGGGTATCCATGCTAAGGTACATGATACAGTCTGTGCTTCTATTTCAGCTAAGTTCTGTCTGTTATTGTCTTATCTTTATTCCTCTGCCAGATTAGAAAAAAACACTTGGATGCTTTCAGAAAACATTATCTCGTAGCCATTGAAAGAAAGAAGTATTCTGTTTTTATTGCCCCTTATGAGATTGTCTTCATAGAGACATGAGAACCAGGTACACAGTTGTCTGTACTAGAAGCACTCATTTGTTTGTTAGAGGAAAACTTTCTATTACGTCTATTTTTTTTTAATTTATTTACTTCCTCTTAAAACTTGTTACTAGATCAGCCAAGGGGCTTAATCCAATCATTCCCCTATGCAAGAGTAAAAAAAAAAAAGCACATCCATTTTTCGTGTGTCATACTGTCTTGACCAGACTTTTCTTTTACATTGCAATGCCTACATTTCTTAAAATTGAACAAGGAGAAAGAAAGAAGGAAAACAAGCCAGGGGCACCTGTTTAGTATCCTTATTACACTGAAAAATAACCGAGAAAGCTTTACTTTGTACCATGTCAGGCTATGTCATGCATTATAAAATACTACTGTTATGAAAAAAAAATTGTTTTGCTTACAATTAACTCTTTCCCCCTCCTAATTGTTCTTCCAAACATTAATAACCTGAAGTAAGGCATATGGTTTGCAGCCCCCTAAAAGTTTAACAGAGTCAAAGAAGTCCAGTATTTGCAGAGTTTCTTGTCCTGTCATGTTTCACAAATATAATTACTGCTTTTTAATCCCACGCTTGTCAATTTCCAAGTTGCTGGTTTTCTTCCTGGTGATCCCCAACTCCCAAATCCAGTCTCTGCTTCATGCCCAACGTACTCCTGGCTCTTCTGGCCAGCTCTTGTGCTTTTTTCTGATTTTCACGCATTTTCCTTTGAAACATTGGAAAAGGTTTCACTGGCAGAGCCTCTATATGGGCTTTATTTGCCAGAAGAATAAGAAGCAGAACCTCCTTCAATTTGATAGCTCAGTTTTTGTTGGACAAACGTTTGTGTTTCCTTCTTAGCATGTTCTGCGTCAAAAAGTGATTTTGACCCTCCAGGAAAGAATATTTTGAAACTTGCTGGATACAGCAGCTTTTGAACCTCACGCCTGCTTCTTGATATTACCTTATATGTAGAATAAATTTACTCCTGTTCTGCCTGGTGTACAGTAAATAGTTTTCACAAACATTCTGATGTCTCCACTTCTGGTATTTTGTCCTTCTGTCAGTTTTTCTCAGAGTCATCTCTTTCTGCTGGTAGGATTGCATCTTAATTATTAAAGGTCTAAGTTGCTTTCTAATGGCTAGGTTTGGAGCATACAGAAGATGTGCCCTTTCAACAGAAAATCTCAGGTTTTCCCTACATGCTCTGCCCTCTAATTCTGTTATTTTTTTAAACATCTCTTCTTGAGTAGTCTCATACTGAGCCATTCTTTTCTTTATTTCGATCACTGATTTTTGTAGTTTTATCACCTTGTCTGAATATCTATTCAAAGCTTCTTCTATTTTTTCCAGCCTTTGGCTATGTGAGTTGATAAACTTTTTCAGTGTTTTGTTTATTTTAATCAGTATATTTGACTTTTTTCCTATAGGTTGCTGGAAGTCATGTCTTGCACCAAAGCTTGATCTTGCACTGCTTTTTGCCGAACAGCTACAGAATTCTTCCAAATCAGTGTTTTCTCCTCAACCTTTTTATGATCAATGAATTTCCTTTTAGCTGGCATCCAAGCATTGCACTTACTAGCCAGTTACTGAAATTTACCCAAAAGGCAAGTTTATTTTTTCATTTATTTATTTTATTTGACATTTGTTAATCGGGTTAGTCTGGCTGGGCAGCATGCCCATTTTCAGCTGTGACCCGAGGAGAAAAGCTTCACATTACATACAGTTAAAAAATACAATGAGAATTGAACATTTAGAGGAATGAATGCTTTGTCATTATACATAGCAAAAACTGAAAAAGATAGCATCATATATATATATATATATATATATATGTGTGTGTGTGTGTGTGTGTATATATATATATATATATATATATATATATATATATATATATATAATGTATATAGATATAGGAGACATACATAATAATGTCAAAGGTAACGTAAAACAGTGATTGTAAAGATGTGGATTAGAGAGAGATTATAGGGGAAGGAGGTCAGTATAGCAGTCCTATTGTAATTAATCTAGAAGAAAAGACTTGGGGTCTAGAGGAGTAGCCTTGTTAGAAGATCAAGTGGATATACTGGGGAACAGTAAGTGGTAAAGGAATTGAGTGGGCAGAAGGTATTGTTGCACAGAAGAATAAGAGAATTAGAAGCTGGGACCACAAAGGTGAAGGGAGAAACGGGATAGTCAGAGGTGGTGACTTTCAGGTGGGGTCTTTTCAGGAACAAATCCTGAAGTTAAGCAGACTTTCTTTTAAAGCTTTTTTAAAACTGGTTGTGTTGAGAGCGCATGTGGATAAGGGAGTTTGTTCCAGGCAGAGGAGACAGAGTAGCTATAAAATATTTTGCCAATGGATTTATTGGGCTTGGAAATTTGCAGAAAGAGTTGGTCAGAGCTAGATAAGTCATGATTAGGAGTATAGGAGAAGATACTGTTTGCCAGAGCTGGACAAGTTAGGGGTTGGTGAAAGAGAGTGGGCCAGGTGGAGCTGTGACAGGAGGAGTTGATGTTCAAGTTTGAGCCAGTGAAGTTTTTTTAAGGAAAGTCAGTGGTGCGATCGATAAGGGAGATTACTGGCGAATCTGGCTATTGTATTGTGTGTGAGTTCAAGTTTAGTAGACAGGTTCTTTTGGAGGTGGGTAAATGTTGTGGTGGCATATAGCAGGGTGGGGAGTAGGTAGGCTTGAGCTAAGGACAATTTAGATTCTGGAGTTAAGAATTTTTTGTTCCTGTACAGAAGACCAAGTTTTTGGTGTCTCTCTTTAATACAGTTATTAATGTGGGTGTCAAACTTGAGTTCACATCTATGTAAATCCACTTTTAAATTCACTTCAATATGGTGTGAATTTAGCGATAAATTATTTAGATGTCATGGTTGTGAAACTTGAAATGGGGGGAGGGTGCAAGAGACATAGTCCCTCTGCGGGAAAGAGTGTTGTGTTGATGATTTTGCATTGGTCCTGTAGTGGTAGAATGGTCCATGTAAGCCTCATTGCCAGGATGTTGGGTGCAAGAAGGTGGTCTGTATTGTCTTTAGATAAGCATATATGTTTTATATTGGTCTTTTTTTATTCTTCATCATAGTTCATTTGGCTGCTGCAACCTAATTTATCTTTGTGAATAGATTTGTTTTTCTGCTGCTTCCTTTGGGATCTACAAGACTTTGTGACATTTTTCAAATTTAACTTCCCATTCAAGATCCTATAAAACCTTGTGACATTTATGGTAGAAAAGTTCACAATTCTTTAATTTGAATCTGCTGCCTGTGCAGACCTGATAACTTCTCTATTGTTCATTTTCTTCTGCTGCAAAGGTTTTTAAAATTACAGGCTGTCTGTGGTAAGCTGTGTTGCTGTCTTCTACAAGGACATGTGTGATGCTTACAACAGATCCTAATTTTATGTCACAAGTGACTAAACATTTTAATTTAAAATTAGTCTGTCAACTTTTCTGTTTTATTTCTGCAGAAGGTAAACAAAAGGGAATATCTTTGCCACCCTTTGGATACCCATTAACAGTTTAGATGCTGGGTGGACAAGACCAAGTCTTTCTGCAGAGATTATCAGCTGTCTATTTCCATTGCACTTTTTTCAAAGTCTTAATTTTCCAGGCTTACCTGAATTTGCCATTTGAATCATGGAGAGCCTCATTGCCTAGTGATGTCTCACAAGTTGTGTCTGGGTTTTTCAATAACCAGGATCATATGAACCTGTATTCCCTTTGAATCCATTGTATAGGGGAGTCAACTGTAGCTAATGCCTGCCCAACTCCCAGAACTCTGATTACACTGGAGAACAGACCAGCATCTTCAACAAAGAATGAAAGATGCCTGCATCATTAATAAGAAAAAGGAAGTCAGCCCCTGCCATGCATTGTCCCACCTTCATAGCATGTGCTAGTCTTGGTGTGCAACTCTGTGGTTGTTCATGTCCTTCCTCCTGCACCATAGCTTTTGTTCTGAATCTTCCAAATATAACTGCCCTGTTGGGGAAGGAATGCCAGAGTTCATATTTTGCTCTTGTTTGTGATGTTAGTGTTTGTCAGTGAATTTTGCTTGGGAAACATTGCCTTTGTAGAGTTCTGAAGAGCTTTTGAGTGTGGGTGTTGAATCCCTTGTCAAGCTTATTATTCCAAGTGCTTGTTTTACTTAAGTGTCTCACTTGTCAGTACATTGCTAAATTTGTTTTACTAGGGGAAAAAAAAACTGAATATTCATGGCCCCCATGCTTAAAGCATGGTTAACATGGAAGAAAATGCTTCCTGTATAAAACTTCAAATGGCAGTGCACAGAGGATCCAACATGTTGCGCTCACATGCCCGAAATTTGAAAAGGGCAAACTCTCTAAAGGTAGGCTTTTTGGTAAGGGAGGCAAGCCCCCATGAACCTAAGCACTAGTGCACACTTAGAAGTCACTACAGCAGTGATTTTCTCAGGGAAACCATGGTTGGTGTTCTGTTCCTTGATAAATTGTGATTTTGGCTGTTGACACTAGACCAAAATGTTGTAGGCCATCTTTTAATTAGCCAAGGAAATTAGATGTCAAATTGCAGGCATCACAATAGTTTTCTGCTACTTCTGGGAAAAGCCTTCCACCCTAAGAAGGGCCATAAAAAAGCAGATTGGCACAAGAAGATTAAGGGAGATTGGGCCCACAAGAGATGATAGAGTGAAAAAGACTACTGTAGCTGCATGTCATGGGCTCAGGTATATCTCAGACAGATTATTTTCCAGCCCCGTGTAGTGCCATCTGAAACTTCTGCTGCCCTCTCTTTGATCCTTTTGGAATTGCATACACATGTAGCTCCTAGCACATACTGCCAGACTGAGAATATGAAAGAAAGTACACTTCATACACTATTCCATGGTGATTTCTCAAGAAAAAGAACCCGGCCTTTAGTCTTGAACCCCTTTAGAAGTTGGGGGTGATAGGTAAGAGGAACATAGAGAACTTGAAATCAGGAGTTTGAAAGTCATCTTTGCAATGTCTTGGAAACCTCACTCCCTTCAACAGGTTGCAGTCAGGGTGACACTCCCTTCTAATGAATCTGGCTGTCGCACACTGTTTATTCAGGGCATAAAGCATTTAACAATGGAACAACTTCTGTAGTGGCAAGTAGTAATGCAGCAATCTGTGGTGCTGCTGCTACTCTACAAGATAAATGAAAAAGGGATACCATTCAGGTTACAAACATCAATTTATCATTAATACAGGATGAGAAGAAGGATTTTACATACACAACTCAAATGACATCACCCCTGGATAGGATTCTAATGAATGGGAACTCCATCTTGGCAGGTTCCACTCAGAGACATCTTCATTAGGGGAGAATTTCACTTGGGAGATGAAGGAAATATTATGGAACATGGAATTATCTGTTTTTTTTTTTTTTTTTTTTAGCCTTTGAGGACATCCTCTTAGCAGTTTTCTACAACTGTATTTACTGTCCTCCATACCCAAGAAGCCAATCAGGATTTATACATATGAAAAAAATGCTCTAACACTTACATAAGAACCGCATCACCATTTTCTTGAGGCAGTGAAAGGCATCAGATTGACCCCCAACAGAGAAGGTGGATTCCTGAGTAGATTTGATAAGAAGGTGTATACAGCTGACTCAGCCAGTGTGGCTTTTAAGGTGATAAATTGTTGAACATGTATAATTAAATGTCAGGGAGAAATCCTGGTACATACCAGTAACTTGTATGAAGAAAAATTCAAGATACATCTCTTAAGTCTCAGATGTGAACAGGATAAGTTTAACAAATGGACTGATGGAGTTGGCGCCCCAGGCCTGTGTGTCTGAAGTAGGCTGTACTGCTTCTACTCCCAGTTTAGTCTGAATCCTGTGCTGTTGTCACACTAAATAAATAGGCCGCTTATAATTATTAGCTCCAGGCTCACAAGGCCTGTAATTCATCACAGGGTGTGGAAATTTGTTCAGCAGTCCAAGGAAGTGACAGAGTGCATAATTAGATGCAGTTAGTGCTACAAGTATGGTTTCTGGGCCCCTGGCTAGGGAATCTGTCCCCAGACACCACAACTAGCTTAGGGTACACTTTACTTGTTAATTTTTAAGGGAATTGTTAAATGCCCTTTGGTCAAGAATTCCTTGTTTAATGTACCGTCACAGGGAGCCTTCAAGAAATTGAATGAAAAGGGTAAGGCTATGCAAACATTTTAAGCAAATATTCCTCCCCACCCCCATTTCTGAAGTAACAAGAATTACCCATCAAAGTATAGTAGATCTAATTTATGGTATTTTGAGAAGATGTTGACTGATAATTAAGTGTCTGCTTTATAAACGGTCTAGGATACCACTTGTTTAAAAAAGGTAATCAGAGTGGATATAGCACTGATGAAGTGTGTCTCTTCACATATTCTTTCAGAGGCCTGGCCTTTTTCTGAGTGCATAAGAACATGCAGCTTGCTACCCACCTGGAGAGTCTGTTTTATAACTGATCCATCCTCCTTACCCAATGCATATTAGTTGTACACCGCAGGGGTGGGGTAGGGGCCAGACCAGCGATTGTCCAGAATATTCTTTGAGGGAGTACTTGAGGAAATCTGTATGAATGGTTCCCCATCACGGATTTTGGGAGAGCTGTAGGAGTCTGTGTCCTGTATGCAGTGATCTGTACAAAGCATGTAGTACAGTTCTGTGTGGACCCTACATGACACTTCAACAATGGCTCTCAGTTTTTTTTTTTTGGTGCAAAGCGATATCTTCCATACGTAGGCCATGACTTCCATGGGGTTTACTAGAAAAAAAAATCAGATGATTTTGTGCTCATGTTCCCTTTTATTCAGTGTACAGGCATGCATCTTTGTATGGAGAGAACATTAGCTTGTGCCTCAATGTAAGGAGAGTGCTCTGGGAGTTGGGGCTATCACTCAAGCACGTACTGTGATGGTGAGCTTTCACACGACTCTACTTGGGGTTTATTCTCTTAGGACTAATGCTTTTGAGCTTTCACACACAACTCTACTTGGGGTTTATTCTCTTAGAGCTAATGCTACATTTACTGTCTTTTTCTGTATTGCCACTTTAGATGATATTTGTGCAGGTGTAGCATAGTCTTCCCTTAACACCTTTGTGAATTGATTTAAACTGGATGTTATTTCAAGGTCCAAGTATTTATTTGGTGCCACTGTTGTCAGTGGTCTGTTCCTGTGAAAGTGGCTTGTCTACAGGTGACCCTCTTATCAGATATTAAGCTTCAGGTGTGATAGCTGCTGTGTGCAAAGGTGGTCATCTTCAATAACATACCCTGCCTCCATCCCCACCTTTGTTGTATATGGTTTGGAGTTTTCTTTCCTACTCTATTTTCGTCTTCGTTCTGCTAAACACTGTTACAAGAAGAATTGAGAAGTCTAGCACTTGAGATACTTAAAAGGAAGTGGGAGAAGATTTCTGGTAGTCTGGGAAATGTTATGTGCCAAGCTGTCCTAGTGCCTGTGGTATCAGTCCTGTTTATTACAGAATACTGACTGCCACCTTGTAGATCTGTTATGGTAAGCCCATGACTTTCATTTTAATTTAGCTTCTCTTGCAGATGCCTTTCTAAATGTCATACTTTCTAGTTCCAGAATGGATGGAGGACGTGTGGCCCATTTTATATCTCCAGGACCTAAACAACTGAGAACTGAAGACCCAGGAAGACCTACGCCAACTGCTTTACAGGTAAGGCATCAGACCTGTTCCCAGGACATGAGGAATTCATGTCTGCCTTCCTCGGTCAAATTTGGAAAGCTTGGAAGAAGTGTTTGAGGTTCATTCTTCAAGCGAAAATGCATTTGGTGCCATATCTGCTTTGCATGGAAAGTGCGTCTTTCCTAACCTGAGTGAATGACTTGCAGAAACTCATTCTGGGCACTTCCGTTCTGCTTTTGGTATTTATGCTGAGAGTCAATATGCCAGTGTGTTACAAACCCTTGTCTTCATCTGTGGTAAACAAGGATATCTTTGAATACATAGGATATCTTTGAATACATAGTAAAGGTCAGCCTTCTTCCCTTGGATGAGTGGAGCAATAATTTCAAAAGTCCATTTCATTTTCCAGCAGGAAGTTGATTGCAGGACATTTCTGACTCCTTGTCCTCCTGGCAGTCATAATTGTTGTTTTTTTGTA
Source organism: Protopterus annectens (assembly GCF_019279795.1). Classification (NCBI taxonomy): domain Eukaryota; kingdom Metazoa; phylum Chordata; order Ceratodontiformes; family Protopteridae; genus Protopterus; species Protopterus annectens. The sequence continues at coordinate 1,507,888,318 of NC_056743.1, forward strand.
TTAGTAGTATTACTGTAACAGATGGCATATTGCTTTATTAACACACAAGCCCTGCTGAAGATGATGAAGGTGGCATATGTCAGTAAAAACCTAATCAAATTTGGACTTTCACCCTTTCCTTTTATTTTGCTTCCCTATGCTTGTCCCTTGTCATTTAAACAACACAGTGGCTCTATTTATTTTTTCTCAACTGCCAAGAGTTTAGTAATAATTTACCATATTACATTTTATTTGCTGACATAGTCCCTTATTAACGGATAGACCCCAGAAATTTGCTGAAGGTTTCTTCCTAGTCTTTTCTACATACATACATATATAGGTTTATAAACTGCACATGTGTGTGTGTATATGTGTAATTTCTGTTGCAGTATTCCAAACAGATGGGTTTTCATCGTTGATGTCTGGCTAGGGTATCAAAGCTTAAACTCTCCTTGAGCATATATCCAACATGTGGCCTTAGCTCACAAGTGTAGGGGTTTATAGGCCGACATAAGAGTGTAAATCCCTAGAGTATCTCACTGCTGCCTGAATGCAGGTCTCACACCCCTCAGTCTGATCTTTGTATGGTCGTCGGTACTGTTAGTTTTTCAGAATCATACAAATGTCCTATTGAAGAACTTTCCATTTTATATGTATAAACTAGTTTGCTGTTTTTGTGTTAGATATCAGCTAGGAGAGGGGTAAGTATGAGTGTGGTAGACATATTCCATACAAAGATGTCAAAAATGGGTTATGTCATGTCTAGGAAGGAGCGTCTTCCTTTGAATGGCACCCTCCTCCACCCCACAATCAACTAAAGCGTTTTCCTCCTATCCTTCAGGAACCTCAGGCCAAAGGCATGATGGACCTAGTGTCTCTTCAATTTGTGGGAAGGGTTTTCTACATCAGAATGTTCCTGGTTCCAAGAAAGGAATGACAGTGGGGATCCATAGTTGATCTCTCTTTGTTGAACACATTTTTCAAAGTGGCAGCCTTGAAAATGCTATCCCTTCAGATCCTGTCACCCTTTATTCTCCCACAGGTATTGCTAGTCTCTCTGGTTCTGAAGAATGTCTACTTGCATACTCCCATATGCCCTTCCTACAGGAAATTCCTGAGATTCTTTACTGGCTTATCTCACTTTCAGTTTACTGCTTTGCCTTTTGGACATTTCACAGCCCCTATTGTGTTCACAAAGTGCCTAGCAGTGCTGATGGCCTTTTGTAGGACTCAAGAAAAAGATTTTTTTCCCTGTTTAGACAGTTTGCTGATCCATGCCTCTTCACCTTAGATCTTTCTGCAGCTCCTTCACTATCAACTTTTTCCTGCAGTTGGATTTCACAGTTTACTGCAAACAGTCCTCCCTCCAGCTCACTCAGATTCTTGTTTTTGTGGGCTGCAGATTGGACAAGAAGAAGATACTTGAAAGGTACAAAAACTTGCAGTTTACTTCTAGTCCTTAACCTCCCTAAAGACCTACTCTGCCAGGGAGATTCAAAATGGACCAGGTTTCATGACAGCAACCACTCTTATGCAACTTTTAGCCAGGCTGCATGTGATTAAAATTCAAGGGAACATGAAAACAATATGGTCCCAACACACACACACTAGACACAAAGATCTCCCTCATACCTTGCCTCAAGAAGGAGAACTTATGATGTGTGGCCCACATAGCTGGCCTTAGGCATAGGCCAACCAGGTGGCTGCCTAGGGCACCGCTGTAGCAGGGGCGCTTTTTTCAGTATTTATTTGGTGTAGGTAGACCAGGATGGGGGCACCAGGCGGTGTGGTTGGGGCTGCCATGGAGCCCTTTTGCCTAGGGCACCAGTTGACCTAAGGCTGCTCCTGGTGGCCCAGATGAACCATAATCTAGGGCTACCTTTCAAAGCACTGACCCTAAGTCAAGAAATACACAAAGATGCCTTGGACAAAGCCTGGGGGGCTTGGACAGGTATTCACAAGGTCCAGAGCCTGTGGCAGTCCAACCTCAGAAAAGAACACATCTACTTGTAAGAAATGAAGACTGTCATCCAAGCTGTTAAGGGTTTATCACACCTGTGGAAACCAGGTCCTCTTCAAGTTTTCACAAATAACACTAATGTCTTGGAATACAAAGACAAGGAGGAGGAACCAGATCATACCAATTATGCAGACTGGCTCAGATTGCTTAGGACCTAGCTACCTAGAGGAGCATGTCCCTTCAGGCACTGTACATTCCATCACAGGACAACATTCTGACAGACTCACTTAGCAGTTCTAATGAGGACCCCCGCATGAATGGAGCTTAAACAGACCAGTCTTCCTACACATACTCCACAAGTGGGGGACATCACAGATAGATTTATTTGCCACAGAGAGAAACAGACAGTTGTCCCTGTTTTGCATCAAGGCTCCTTGAAATGGAGAACAAGTGTGTTTTCATTTCAGTGGACAGAGGGGTTCCCTTATGCCTCCACACCCCATTCCTTGTAGTGCAAAAACTATAACTAAAGATCCAAAATGGCAAACCACTAGTGACTCCCTTTGGTCAAGGTGGCATTGGTTACCCCTTCTCTGCCATTTGGCCAGGAACAGTCACCACAAACTACCCCACAAGTTGTCCTCATCACACAGCAGAAGGTATCACTGCTCCATCCCAGCCTTTCATCTCTAAAGCTATGCCTGTGGATGATCGGATTTTGATACCTTTCAGATACCAGTTTTCTGAGGATGTGCTTTGGGTTCTCTGAGAGGCAAAGAGACCCTCCACTCTGAAAATCTGACATAGCCAAATGGAAGAGATTTTCTTTATGGTGTCATAAAAAAATCAAAACCTAATGAAATCAGAGTTTACTTTTATCATAGCATACTTGTGTGAGCTCATGAACACTGGCATTGTATACTCCTCCATCAAAGCCTACCTGTGAGCCATTTCTGGCTGTCTACACTCAGTCTATCTGTTATGTTCAGGTCAGAGTCAGACAATTTCAGAAAGACGTACTGCATCTAAGACCACCATAGAAACCTGTACCCCACCTTGGGACTTCACCTTCCAGCTAGAAAAGCTCACTCTGCCTCCCTTTGAGCCAGCCACATCTTCTACTCTCAAATTCTGCACCTGCAAAACTATCCAGTTGCTGGCTGTCACTTCTGCTTGGAGAGCCTCAGAACTACAGGCATTCGTGGCTGTTGCATGTTTTCTTGTTTCATATGGGCAGGGTATCCATGAAGGTTAATACCCCCTTCATGCCTAAGTGTTGAAAAAGATGCGTCTCAATGAGGCTATCAACTCGCCCACTTTCTTTCTTAACCCATAGAACAGTTTGAAAGACACCTACACTCTTAGATGTGTGCTGACAGGTGAGATTTTATTTGGATAAGAGTAAATCTAGTCTTAACTTAGACCGTTTGCCTCTTTCATGGACGCCAGGCTGGGCTAAACAATCCACTGCAAGCTAGATCTCTAAGTCCATTTGCTTTTGTTACTCACATCATGGCAAACCCTTGCCCATCTACTCTCAAGTTCAGTTGATCAGGGCAGTGGCCTCCTTGGGGGAGCTTTCTACTAAGGGGTCGATGCCAGGACAATCTTAGAAACTGCCACCTGGTCTTCTGTGCGCAGCTTCACCGAGCACTACAGGATTGATGCATTTTCAAGATCCAGGGCTGCTTTTGCTAAGTCAGTCTTCTCTGGACTCTTGCGCAATTTTCTCCATTCTCAGCCATCCTCCCTACTGTTCCCTTGAGCTGTGGGAATCGCCTATCTGTTTGAAATACTGCCACATTGATCTCAGTGAGGACTTAGTACATTTGTGTAAGAACTTAAGTAGCAATAGGTGTCCTGCTGATCACTGTTGTAGCATTTCTTGTCACCATCCTACCCCCTAAAGTACTCTCTCAGTTTCCAGTCTATCTGGCAGATTCTAAGACGAAGGAGACTCCCCTCACGTCATGCGTGTCCCCTTCTAGCTGACTAGTCTTTCTCTCCGATATCTTTAGGTTGCTAGCTTTGAGATAGTCTGAGGTTTCATGGTCTTACGTAAGCCTATATATTTTTATTCCTTTTTTCCTTTTTGTGGTGA